>NC_135497.1:100253461-100407448 GCF_052857255.1 Amblyomma americanum | reverse complement strand
AGTTGCGTCATCACTTTGTTTGCTGACCACTCACGCAGCGCGCCAGTGCATGGGAGACACGACTCGCTGTGCGCAAATGGGATCGTTTTCAGACTCGCGAAGCGCGGGTGGACGTGATGCGCCTGACGTCACTCATGAGCTTACATAGTGACATGCGCCAGACATTTCTTGCGAGCCCAGTTATGTGTTGATGAAGAGGCAAGAAAATTATTCGCAGAAGCGACACGTAACACCTTTCGACTAAGCTGCCTTTTCTTTGTCCGTTCTATAGCGCTATATAGAAGAAGGTCCAATGCAGCGCACAAGCAACGCCGTCGATGCTCGCTCAATAGAGCGTCATCAGCCCACATATATGTATAGAGTTGCCCTCGTGAACACGCTTTCAGCAGGGGTCGACGCAACACAAGCCGTATAACTGAAGCCGCGAACGATTGCGAGGCACTGAAATAAGC
Organism: Amblyomma americanum; assembly: GCF_052857255.1. Taxonomy (NCBI): domain Eukaryota; kingdom Metazoa; phylum Arthropoda; class Arachnida; order Ixodida; family Ixodidae; genus Amblyomma; species Amblyomma americanum. The sequence continues at coordinate 100,406,996 of NC_135497.1, read as the reverse complement.
ACAAGAAGGGCTGCACGCATAGAGGGGGCTTCTTTCACAGCCACAGCATTTTCTGCTCAGTCAGGCGCTCCTCTCATAACGCTATTCTTATCGTTAATGAAAAGCGAACGAAAGTGTATGAATAAAAGAGTTTAAGAATTAAACGAAGCGGGGGGGGGGGGGGGGGGGGGAGGGGGAGTGGAGAGAGGCGCCGTTAAAAGAATTATGAAACTTTTTCGACCTCCTTTTTTCTTTCACGGGCAGAACAATATCTCTCTCTCTCTCTCTCTCTCTCTCTCTCTCTCTCTCTCTCTCCTCTCTCTCTCTCTCTCTCTCTCTCTCTGCCGTAGCTCAGTTGGTAGAACACCATACGAGAAATTCGGAGGTCGTGAGTTCGGTTCCACCTGTTAGCGGTCGCATTACTTGCACGCCACGCGGACCCAACACGCCAGCACGAGACACTTAACGCTCCTGCGAAGCGACCACGAGGCGTCCCTCATCCGGCTCACGAGGTGAGCGCCGAGCGGAACAACGCCTGGGGGGACTGCTTTCGAGCCACGCTGACTGGGGATCGGCTGCACATCCATTCTGAAGCCTGTCGTCTAAACACAGACCCCGTGGCCCAAGACATTCGACTCCGTGCCGCATAAACCACGCGATCACGAGACCTGCCCGCGCCCGCATCTGTACTCCTAAATTTCCCAAGCATCACGCAAGCGAAGAACAACGACGCAACGCGAGCCGTCGACAGGCGCGCTGCGAGACTCCAAGCTTCGAGCGAGAGCATTTTCCCAGGGAGACGAACGAGAGGCGCCGACGAAACGAGACGCGTCAGCACGGTCGTCCCAGCTCTGCAGATCCTTCGAACCTACTACGTATTAATGAACCAGCCCGTTTTACCCTTGTATCCGTAAGCTCAGATAAACCGGTTTGCTTTTAATCGAGAAGAATCCGGCCACTTCTTCGCTGACAAACCGGTGGCATGGGGTTGTTATTTTTCTTCTACTTTCTAATAAGCTATCTTTCAGGCATAAAATAATAACACTATTATTTTCCCGTTAATCAACACCAGAAATTAAAAAGACTAAAAGAGAAACATTCCTATATGCGCTTTCCTTTTGGTTTTATGCCGAGAAATGGACACAGAACATATGTAGGAGTAATTACGTCGCGATGCAAAATAAGACGCTTGGCGGAGCGGTCCGCCTCAAGTTTCTCTTTTAAAACCCTAATCTACCTCATATGGTCAGACTAATATATATTTCAAAGTGGGAGGGAATCAGGTTTGTAGACGAGGCAGCACTTAGGGAAATAAATGATTAGGTGACCTTGAAAACAACCGATTGACACAACTAAGCGCTTGCAGTGTATCGCTGTGCTATTCCTCCCGTGTCTTATCGGCTGCTCCTTTCAGAATGGAATATACTTTGTGGCGTACGCAACTGTTCCGTGTGTGTACGGTGGCTATAAGCAGGTTTGCTTACATGAGCACAAATTCCGAATGTTCCCCAATAGGGATCAGTGCGTCGAGCAGGCAGTTTACTTGAATCAGAGCACGTACCCTTTCGGACATCTACGTTTATCTATGCAAACGACTATAGTGTGTTGCACGTGACAACTTCAAAGGTAACGCCTAACGCAGGGTCAGCGAATGGTTATATACGTATCGGTGTCACGTCTTGGATTTGAGTAACAATACGCAAAACGTGTTTGCATTACAAGACGGCCAGATAGGGCGCTCTAATTTGCGAGACCCATCACTCATTGTGAACCTGGAAGATATAGCTGTATACGCAGATGCGAAGCTGTCCTTGCGAGGCGTCAGACCTGACACGTCTGGAATAATCGAGCGCGTTGCATGCACGGCTCATGCAGGAGTTGCTGGCCACCGTTCAAGGGATAAGATTCCAAGGCCCCGACAAACAATTAAAGGTCAGCTCTGACTGCGGCCCCGAGCCGTGACGCGCACTGCGCCGGTGTTTGTGCGTCCTTTGAACACGCGCCAGTGCTTGCTATCTCGTGTTTGCTCATCCGGAGAGCGAAACGGCTCCAGGAGAGCGCCCTCCACGACAGAGGCGTGCCTTTCTAAGTATTCTGCAAGTGGGGATAGGGCGTGCACTTCTGGCGTTGGCGCGGGCCGGGTTTTGGCGCCCAGGAGCTGCATGTGTACATACACGCTGTTCGAGGGCCCTCATTTCACATAGTTAGCGTTCTCTCGGTCCTCTGTCATTGGTGTCGTCCGTCGTCACCGGAAATCCGTGACCAATGACAGAGCATCAAAGAAAAAGCGAAACGTAACGAAATACGCTTAATTTCAACCGGTAACCAGCGTTCTCGTAGTTCGTCTCGAATGAAAATCCCGTGACCTTGGAATCAGCGCAGCCCAATGATGCACCATGCCCACGGCGGCTATACGGGCGTTGCTGATGCGTCGTACAAATATATCGGCGGCATATAACGGCCCTCTCAAGCGAGGATGCACAAGGGTACTGGCAATTTCATCAAAGGTCAAACTCCCGACGGCTCGGAATCCGCACGGAAAACTTGCGTGTCACATTAGCTAAGTTCACTTTCATCCCACCACTTGTCAGAGTATTTTTTTGGGGGGAAGCTATGCAACCGAAACTAAAATAAAGAAACCGAAACTATACTGCTCCCGCAGCGCTATGATATTACGCCAGCGAAAAAAAAAAAGAGAGCAAAGAACGAACAAGGCGCGCATCGGCGGCTGCAGCGCGGGGCACCCGTGGATGCGCCCCCTTCCCGGCCACCCGCGGCGGCGTGTGTACACATCTGAGCAAAGAAGGGCTCGCTTACCACTTCGGTGTGTCCCTCCCGGCAGGCGTTCTGGAAGCGCACCTGACGCTCCTCCAGTGGCCTGTCCCGGTAGCCCGTGTATCGGATCTGCGCACCACGGAGGGCAGCATACGTCACACAAGGTCGCCAGCAAATGCAGCGAGCGACACCTTTGTCGATGCGGCGTATACGCTCAGATCATCGCTGGCCTCAGCCAATAGCACTACACGTCTTGGACCAGTCACTGTGGACGCAAGAGTTTATTTCAGATTTCCGTCGTTTTTTGCTCAGGTCTCGACAAGTCCACCAGCAAGCACTTAGGTGGGGAGGAATAATTGGCGAAATAATAAAACTTCACTGAAACGAACGAAATTTACAGCGGCGTTTCGGATGTTTACCACGGCAGCTCGTCGACGGGTATGCATCAAGCGATGTATTTCGCAATGGGCATCATACTCACCAAGACATGTCCAAGAACAGCGAGCCCATATACACGCAACCTGCCCGTAATGCTTGACGTGTTTCTTTATTGAAACTCACGCGACAGTGGATTAACTATGTTCGTGGCATCATGTGGTGTGCAGTGCACACTATATCTGTGAAATCAAATCGGTTCCCTTGCATCAGCCTGGCATTGGTCGCATTATGCTCACAGTGGGCTATGAAGCTGACCTGGCAATTCATGCCGCTATATATGTAGTTCTGAGCAGCACATTTAACAAGATGTTATAACTGAGCTAGATGCTCACGTACCATAGTTTTGGTATCGGCCGAGAATAGAATCTATCGCAAGTGCTACGTTCCTTTACTTTCCGATGTCTGTCGTTGTCGGCCGAAACCAAAACTATAAGCGCCGAACGCACCGTTCGAAGGCATAATCTATCCATCTGTCACAGCGAGGCATCAAACAAGGAAACATTGAACACTACAGGTTAAATATGTTCTTAATCTGCGCATTAGCTTCCAAGTTATTACAGTGAAGTTTGCAGTCTCAGCTGGGGTTATATAGCCATGGAACCCAGGATCTGATCGCCATTTTTACCCCAATATACCTGGTGGCGCGAATCGATCCATCGCCACGCCTTTTGCGACCAGATCAGTTTATTCTTTTCGTGGCAAACTCATATCCTGTGATTTCTTTTTCTAACGAGAGAAAGGTCTGGTTATCAAAGCACTGAGCCTAATGAATGTGACATTCATAAAAAAAAAAACGGTACATACGATGATGTTGAAAACAAGCACGCAACATTGTTTACGCGTTCCTTTCAACAATCACTCACCTGACAGCAGCAAAATTTGAGGCCTTGGAGGCTCTAAACTACAAAACCCTGCCCTGATGTGACTGAAACAATCGTGCACTGCAATTAGTCCCCTCGATGCCAACAGAATGGCTCAATTGCTAATGACTGCTGTTGAGTGGTGTGAGAGGAACTTGATACGGCACAGGGCTAAACACAGAGTACTCAAGTGGGTAGACCACTAGTCATTACACAACGAAGTTGACGGAGAAAAATTAAATAAACGTGATACAAAAAACAACCTAAAGCACGTGTGTCTTTTTTGATTACATCCCTTATACAGTATTTTCGACATACACGCAACTACATACCGGTCTCAGGGATTATAGGGGGTTAATAAAAATAAAAGGGAGCAATGATTTCAAGACAGGTAGAAACTCACACTGTACAGCCATTGGTACACTTGAAAAGAACGTTAGCAGTCCTCGCAGTTAGACCTAGATTTAGTGGCGAAAAATGCGACGCCGAAGAATCGCAGTCACCAGTGACCCGGTGCGGCAAGAAATACTAAAACACCGCAATACCAACAATGATGTCACGTGACAACAATCACAATGAGTGCTTACAACACCCCGACCAGCGCACAGCAGAATGACCCAGATGACACGTGTAGAACGACGGTCAACGCTTCGCGGCACAGCCAGTGCGACGCGAAACGCAGTTCCGCATGGCTGTGCACGTGATTCAGAGCCGGGTAATTGCGCCTAGAGGTCGGACAGGCAGTACAGCTAGGACAGCCACCCTGGAGGCAGGAAGGTGCCACGAGGGTGGGCCAGCGTGCAACGCAGAGGAGGAGGAGGGTGTCGGACGTACCTCGCACTCTCGGCTGAGGCGCCGGAAGAGCTCGTCGGACTCGAACTTGGCCTTCTGGTCAGGCACCACCCGCGGCATCTTGAAGACGAACCGCGGGAGCTGGTCGAAGATGCTCGGCGTTTCGAAGGGCAGCATATTGGGCTGCAAAAGGCAACGGCCTCCAGCCACGATCGCCACTGCGCTGCACGGGGTCCGGCCGCCCGCTCCAACGGTGCACAAGAGAAGGGAGAGACGGTTGTAACGCGCGCGCCGCTCGTCCACGATGCAGCAACTCGAGTGGCGTGCACGGTGGCTGCGAGCGGCGCCCCGCCGGCCGACGGGGGAGGCGTGGCCTGCTCGCCTGGCCCCCTCCCGACGCGGCCGCCAATGGCGCTCGGGCGCGGCCGCCATTGGCTCGCCGCTGCGGTGCCACCGCGGCCGCCGCGGGGCTACCTCGGGGGCTACCCGCCGAAGCCGTGTTCTTTTCCGCGGCGCGCTCCAGGCTGGCTGTCCCTATTTTTTTTTCTTTCTCGCTTGCCTTTTTTTTTTTTGCTGCGCCACGGCCCAGCGGCTCCGACCCTGCCGCGTCGGCGCTTTTGCTCCTGCTCGCTCCTGCCTCGCTTTCTTGTCTCGTTTTTGAATCTTTTCTTTCTCCTGCTTCGGGGGGGCTAACATACACGGCTTCAAATGGATCCCATCTGGGCTGCGCTGGGAAAATCACTCTTGTTTCCGAACAAATACAACTACGTGCTTCGCCCAAGAGGGAGTCGCGCGTTTAGCGGAACTTAGTAGCTTTCATCATTTCCGTATGCTTCGCTCGCGTCTCCAGTCGGCTTCACGGGAACCGACAGTTCCTCGAGAAATCAGCATCAGTGCAAAACTAAAATAAAATGTAAAGAGCTGATTTTATGTCATCTTTGCTGCATAATGGAACTTCTCCTGTGTCATGTGAGCGTCTCGCAGGACCTCTGCAGCGACTTTAACGGGTTGCGAAATTACGAGAAAAGTATTGGCAGCTGGTGCAATATTAGTAGTCTACTAGCATTCTTGTTGATTATCTCTAGTTTTGCAAACATAATTATTGGAAGGTATACTTTAAATGCGTATTAACACGAATTAAGTGGGCAAGTTGATACCTGTTTGTTAAGCCGGGACGGTAACTGTCGCATAAAAAGTCGGAAGGCTAATTTCTCGGGTATGCCACCGTTAAAAGCTCTAGTCCCAGCTTTCAGTAGTACTGTTTTTATTCTACTTTGGTTATCGATACCAAAACAGCATATACCACTGGCTAAACAAAATCAGGAAACGTTGTTACGTTGCCAGAACGTGCCGAGCAGGCAGAATTAAAATTATTGCTTTTTTTTCCTCCGTTCTATGTAGGTTATAATGGTATATAATGGTTATAATGATATAATGACATATCCTTACGCACAGTTAGCGCAACTTTTGTTTCCTGCCGTTTCTTGAATATCGCGGTACTACTCCACTACACACCATTTGCCTTCGTCGTAAGGTTGACCTCTCTGCAGAACACACGCGTATGACAGGCAAGCACTGAATTGAGGCACCACGAGAATTATTGCTAGGCGATGTTTATTAGAAATGAGTGTACTTGTCACCTGTGTGGCCAGCATGCCATCATTTTCGAATCTAGATTATTATTATTATTATTATTATTATTATTATTATTATTATTATTATTATTATTATTATTATTATTATTATTATTATTATTATTATTATTATTATTATTATTAATTTCCTCTGGAACCGTTACTTGAATACGTGTCAGAAGTGCCATGTTCGGATGTTCACCCGATCTCTTTCTGCAGACCGCTTCGTGCGGAAGCAGGCGTGTTTTGCTGAGAAGTGCGAACAGAAGGGGCCCGAAGCTTCCCAGTCTCAGAATTTCTTGGCACCCTGCAGTGGAAGGTAATATCTGCATCACTAAGCCGCGGGGCCGCATTACGAAAGCTGGCCGCACTGAACTCCTGGCGGTCCTTTCTCTCTGTGTTGTACTCGGCGAAAAGCTTCCGCCCCTGATCGCCGACTGTTGCTTAAACTTCTGCGCCAAGAACTTTGTGAGGCAGAGCATACATCTGCTCTATTTCTATCATTTTCTACTTTGACTATATTTCTAAATATAAGGCATTCCGTACATCAGAGGTGTCGTCGGCAGTCGTGGGTGACTGACTGGCGCCCCCTTCGCAGGTATTATTATTGATGTCTGCTCGCTCTTTTCTCGACTCAAGCAAGGGAACCCGGAACTGGCGGCATTTTATTTTCGATGACGTATAGGAGAAGATACATCGCAACAAGAAGCTATCTTACACTAGAAAGGAGCTATTGTGCTTGCGTCACCGCATGAATAAATATCCGGCTTGCTAAGCATGCGTCATGTTGGCCATGATCTACTTATATTCCGTTCCGAGGTTCGAAATAAACTATTACTAGTCAGCGGTCGTGTGCCCCGTGTCTTTTCTCTCCTTGTGTCGTAGTCCACTGATGCTCTGTGCGCTTCTGCCCGAACATTAGCCATGAATGTGAGGAGCTATTCCAAAATGCCCAACAGTGAGCCAGAAAGTCGGGTTAAGAAGTGTGTGGGCAAACTTGCTTGCTTTAAAGGCCTTTTCATTTTTACATCTTACCGGGAAGTCCTGGGCTCATTTCACACATTTCAGAGGTTTGTCTGCGATGGGATGTTAAATAAACCAGCACGATATCGTCAGGGTAGCTCCAAATGACTTTCTATTGGTACGACTTTCCACATGCAGCCTTCGCAGAGGTGGGTCGAGAGCAAACTTCATGGCGTCCTTCTGGTCTTTTGTTTTTGCACTAAGGTCGGCTGCAGCTAAAAATTCTCACAAATAATTAATGTTGTACCACGTGTCAACGATGGCGTTAAAATTTTGGCGCATAGCCAAACCGGGCGTATATTGTGCAGTTCCAGGTCTGCAGCTGAATTAAATTTCGTAATTCTGATGGTAATTATTGCAGTATAAGTAGGGGGGGGGGGTGACTTGTTTAAACCGAAAAAAATAAACGTAATTAGCCGAATTCAATTTTAACGCGATAGCATTAAGGGTCTCGTAACCCGTCGGCGTGGGCGAAAAATCCCCAGAGAAGCAAAGTCACCCACCTGCCACCTAGGTCACGCGACCTTGCGACGCCATCACAACCTGCCCAGCGTGGCAAGGCCGGCACTTAAATTGATCATTCAGCCGTTGTGGTGGCAGCACCTGCCATCGCGGGTCAGTGGCGCGTCGCTTAACCACTGCGCCAAGAGTGGTGTGAGGACTCCCAGGGATCTATGAATGTATAGAGAATGACCGATTCCGCATAGATGGACATTAATTAACCCATTATCCCTGTCCGAACAACTGCCATCCGTGAACACTGGATCTGAACAGCGGAACCGAAGGGAACACCGAACTGCTAACGCACCTAGCTCGCATTTGGCCTGACTACGCGAATCGACCATCAATTTTGTTTCGCTTATTGGCGGTAGCACTTTCTGATACAGGCACAGCTGTAATTACGACAATTTGTGCGGTAATTAGGGGTAAATAGGCTGCTCGTGTTGAAAAAACGGCCGTATATAAACTCTAAACGACTTTCAACCGCACACGAATAACACATTATATTGCCGAAAAAATACCGGTGTTTCGCCCGTAGAAAATCACATTTACCGGAGAAAAACGAAAACCGCGTTTTGAAATAAATATAAAAAAAACGTCTGCCATATCTTCAAGAAATAAAAACCTAAAACTCCAACCCGTAATTAAATAACTGAATGAGGACCCCGAGCCGCAGGAATTCAACTACAAAAACTGGAATTGTGTTGCTGTCGCCGCTTTGTTTTTAATGAACAGGGCAGCAGAAAACATCAGCTCCAGGTACACTACAGCGACGAATTAGTAAAGGGTGATTTGAAACGAGCCAGCGATCACAATTTCTGGGCCCCACCCTGCATGCCGCGCCGCTGCATGTATCCTGTTCCATTATCACACTAAACACACCCAAGGAAAATTCGCCAAATTTCAACGTGTGATTGCAAAGTTAGCAAACTCTATTATTCAAAAGCAATGTCCGAGGAAATATTGATCTTCTAGGACCCAGAGCTCACGACCATCGCCTGTCGCTAAATCAGCAGATGGCCTTGCTGTAGAGCATGCAGATGGCAGGGTGAGAGCGAACTAAGGGGAAACTATGCTGAGCCTTAATGTTGCAAATGGAAGCTACAAATCAAGCCAGCAACAAAATAAATAAAGGAAAAGGACGGCATGCTCAGAGCTGCTCACTATTGGCCGCCGGCTGGCGTAGATCGTGGAGAGAATCTGAGAGGTAGGCATGCTTTCCTGTCTAAAGTCCCTCGATCATGAAGGGACTCTATTCCTGTCTTGCTTTGCAGTTCCTTCTAAGTTATGGAAAAAGTCACAAGTCATCGAAGCGTGGCCTCCGTTGTGCGTTTGAGTGAAACATTATTTTTTCTTTCATATTTGTGACCGTTATATAATACAGATTGTTTTCAATATTTAATGGTTAACCTTTGTCTGCACAATCAGTGCTTGCTGAGGCTTTCTGTTTTTTTTTTTCGTAGCCGAGTAGTCGACGCAGTAATCGAATCAGTAAAATCCATTTGCTTTGCTGCGCCAAGTGCGAATACACTTTTATACTGGGAAAACATGGCTTTAGCGTGCATTGCATTTCGGGGTTTATTTGTCGGAGTTATGCCCACGTTAACTTAACGCTGTTATAGGTTTGCATCGCGTTTCTTTTTCATCCTTTTCTCAACGACCTCCTTTCCTTTTCCTCGATTTAGATTGATATAGGGTTCAGATTTTTAATTTTTTTTTTTCACGATTCGCCCTTCGACACCCTTCTAAGCCTGGCATCACAAATGGACGAATAAAAACACTTCGTTCCGGTGTATACCGTCCGTGTGCAATACATGCACGTGTTGTATACTCGGCCAGGTTCTTCGTATGCGTATATGTAGCCTGTTGTCTAAAATTATTGCCCATGTCTGATGCCTAATAATGTCGCGTGCATTTCGAACATTTCGCTATACGTGGTCTTACTTGACAAACGTTTATATTGTTACTTCTCAACATTTGCAAGCGAGGTACGTTTGGCTTATGGGGTTTTAACGTCCCCAAAGAGACGCAGGCTATGAGGGACGCCGTAGTGGAGGGCTCCGGAAATAATTTGATCACCTGGGGTTCTTTAGAGCGCACTGACATCGCATAGTGCAGGGGCTTCTAGCATTTCGCCTGGATCGAAATGTGACCGCCGGGGCCGGGAACAAACCGGGTCAGCAGCAGACCGCTGAGCGAGGCATGTGAAGACGCAGGTTTTTACATTCCGCTCAATAATTCGTAAAGAGGGTTTTTATAGGCACCAGCTGACAGTACTTCGTATTTAATATTTTTTAGCTGCATAAAAACTCGGCAAGCTAATTTCACGCGGGGCAGCCTGAATGGATAACTTGAGCGAGTGCATATATCTTAAGAGCAGTCAGACTCGCATCGTGCATGTAGTAATACGGGAATCAAACTGTTCAGCAATTACACGCAGTGAACACACATGGCACTGAGATTCCGCTGATGCCAAGAACGCATTGGAAAGCACTGTTTATTGCAGGAAAATAATCGCTTAGACGGGTGAAGGTTTGTTTGCTTTTTGTCGAAGTCAATTGCCTTTTACAATCACTAGTCTGGTGAGGAGAAAACGCCTTTTATCTCAGCGCGTTCCAGCAACAGCAGTCACGTCGTCAAAGCGAAGGCAACTATGGGTATACTTCATCTATGCATGATAATACCCAAATAACTACCCCGCATCAAAGGACATGGAGGCACTTGCTTGCTTCTGTTATGCGCATGGCTACAACGAGTTGCAGTCAGAACCAAGATCATGCACGGAATAGACCACGCTATATAGACCTGCTGCATGAGCACTATGGGGACACGGATTTGGCCTCCACATGGTGACCTCAGGAGTGTCTATCTGGGTGTTTGCGGACAGTGTTTCTGTGATTTCTATTTAATTGTCGCTACGGTGGAGCAATTGCCGGCAGCAACTGCAAGGCTGGTAGTTTACAACCACTCAACTCAACTCAACTCAACCCACGTGAGCCGAGCCGGGTGCGCACATGATCTGGAATGATATGGCGTTCTTTTCGAAAGCATCTACTTTCCGAAGAAAGAACTCTGACTTTCACTGCACAACGCGAGCACATTTCCGGTATACCGTCGAAAATACCTTCGCCGTGCCTAAAGTGTGGCTACATTGAAGGTGGGTCTCTAGTGATTTGAACAGAGGTGGAGAGGGAAATAAAGAGGGAGAGAGAGAAAGTGGCTGGCGGCCTGCTTTACACATCGTTTAATACCGAGAGGAGAAAGCATTTTTAAAGAAGGTTGTTCGCTCAGTTTATAACAACAGACCTGAAGCAAGCAACTCCCACGCTCTGCCAGTGTGCCCGTTGTTGTGTGCGCTTGGAGCTAATTGGCGAGCTCTGGACTGACTCGCGATGTGAGGGCTGGGGTTTCCCTTTTTCTTCCGGCCTTTGTGTATAGTGCTGCCGACTTTCTATTCTTCTCCGTCTCGGTTTCAGAAGACATTTTATGATTGTTACAAAAACTCACAGTGAAATTTTCGAAACGATACAGCAGAAATGCTGTGAACACCGTTGACAATAAGAATAAAAAAAAAATGGTTGCCTGCTTCGGATTTATGCAGTCCCTATGCATTCTAGCACCGGGGGGTCTCAGACCCTCCGAGACCCCCCTGACTTTAAGGCCTGCCTGCAGGTTATAATTAAGTTTAAAGCATTGCACTGTTGTGTAAGCCCTGTTCGGTGATATCCAAGGCTCAGAACAAAAATGAAAAATAATTTTCGCCACACGCTCAAAGAGCAGACCGTGACAGCGGTGATTGTTTCCTATAGCGGATACGCTGAGAGCAACAGCCTCTGCGCATCTCTCTGCCAGTCTTTGTCAGGGGCGGCTGTTTACCTCGCTTCCATGCCAAGACCGGCGGTGTTACGGTGACGTTAAGTGACCTTTATAGGCCTTTTTGCAAGGTATACTCGTCTGGGCGAGTGCACAAACGCGTGACGGTTGTTTCGATGTCGAAAGGCTGGCGAGGAAAGGCTTAGATTTTCAAGCGGCTGCGATATATCCGCTTGCATCGCCATAATCGTTTTTTTCTTCCCTACTTTCTCCCTTTTTTTCCTTCCCCCAAACGATTCGCAACAGAATTTATCTCTCGGACCTCTAACGCCGCATTTAGAAGCACCCGGTCTGTTTGGTTTAAAATACCACTGTATTTCTGGTACCAACTGCAATTTTCATTAAACGACACATGGGTGAAACAGTATTACCGTGTTATACAGAACTTGTACGAAAACTTTGGCTCTTTTTAAGCCCCCAGCGCTTTATTTCTTCCTTTTTTTATTTCAGGCGATGACACTGTGTCGTGTATAGCGAGCAATTTGTGTTATTGTTACCACTCAACGTGGAAGAATAGCGCATTATTTGGTATTCAGAAAAAAAAAAAACTCGCAAAAAGACGAGACGAACCGACGGGTGTTCAGTGACAGGACAGTCGCTGTCGTGTGGGTATAGAAGTGCTCCTGTGGTCTCTCCAATTTCGCGTTGGCACGTGCAAGAGACCTCATCTTCTCTATCCGGTTTATTACCGCATAGCTTATAAAGGTCTGCAAGGAACACTCCAGATTTGTTCTTAATGGCTTTTTCATTAAAGCGCCGCACAGTCTGCCGTATGTAAAGAATATTGCAGGTAGAATTTAATTTGCGAAAGGAATGTTACGAGACTGAACCAACTCGGGCCAAGCCAGAAAAGGAGTGATTATCCTGTTAATATAAGCGCACGTCTCCTGTATAAGTTCGCCTTGTTTTTGAATTTCTGAAAGCATGAACAAAGCCCCCCTAACCAGAATTTTGGCCTTGTTTGAATGCTACAGACTTGGGGGTTATTCCAAAACGTTCACGACAAAATATTGTCATCGTTTGTGTGGGGCGCTGCCGGACAAACGACATGCACTCAACGTCGGGGCAGTCGGGGTCTCGGAGAGCAGGGCCTGGAGCGAGGGGATGCCTCGTGCGCTTCTCTTCGCTGTCTAATCGAAATATTTTAAAGCGAGAAATGTGCGCGTCTAAACGCTGCATTTTTCTTGAGAGGTGACACTTTGTACACAAACAAGACGCTGTTGTCCACAGCTGGAACTCGTGTGTCCCATACAGAACGCGCACAAGTGGCTCGTTTAACCGATAAGACAAGAATTGGTCGGCGGCTATGGAAAAAGAGAAATGGGAGAGAAGGAGTGGACAAAAAAAAAAACGAACGAGTGGGGGGAGGGGGGGGGGGAGAAAGGAGAGAAACGCGTGCGCCTTTGTCTCGTGAAAGCCCCTGCCGGTGCTTGGTGCGCGCTCGCGTTAAGAGGCGCTGGCGCCGGGGGTGACCTGTGGTCGGGCCAAGGCTGCTGCGAGACCACATCCTCTGCCCCGGGGCGGCTCGGACCGTCGTTCGGGTGGCCACTCTAAGCATCGCAGTCAACGACCCTGGCCACAGCGCCATTAGGCGAGCCGTTTTTTTGTTTTTTTTTTCACCAGCCCTTTGTTTGCACTCCCCCTACCCTTAACATTTTTCTCTCTTCAAAAGGAAAAATGGAAAGATACAGCTTGTCGTCGAAGGTTTTCCGCACGCCGTAGACCACAACGGTCCAGATGACGCGCTTTGCGCAGCCTGCAGTCTGTAGCATCAGGCTCGCGTGCTCGAAAGGGGGTCATTTGCTTCTGTTTCTTGCTTGTCGCCCGTCGTCCACATGTTTACCGAGCTGTTAATCCGTGCTTCTGAAATTTCGGACAGCTTTCGCCTTTGGCGGAGGAGCACGTGACGTCCACAGAATTGCTCGCTAATACGAATTACGCGGTGACCTTGCCGTCACAACAGCAAAAAGATTTCGCGCTAAGTTGTGGGCATGTCTAGTTAAAACATCGAGTTAGCGGCTTCTCTCTGCATCCAGAAAGGAAGCGAACAGCGAATAATAATAATAATTGGTTTTTTTGGGAAAGGAAATGGAGCAGTATCTGTCTCATATATCGTTGGACACCTGAACCGCGCCGTAAGGGAAGGGATAAGAGAGGGAGTGAAAGAAGAAAGGAAGAGAGAGGTGCCGTAGTGGAGGTCTCCGGAATAATTTCGACCACCTGGGGATCTTTAACGTGCACTTACATCGCACAGCACACGGGCGCCTTAGCGTTTTTCCTCCATAAAAACGCAGCCGCCGCGGTCGGGTTCGAACCCGGGAACTCCGGATCAGTAGTCGAGCGCCCTAACAGCGAAGAAAAACTCAGTTTTCAGACTGCCTCTCCAAGGTCAGCGGGAGTAATTCCACAACGCAAATATATACGCTTGAGAAGCCCTGGAGGACACTTTTCGCCTGTATCTCCAAGTTCCATTGCGTTGAGTGGCTGAACCTCTCGAAGACATCATAAATGCTGCATCGCCTCTTGCCTTGTTTCTACGCATTGTTTTCTCGCACGACCAGCTGGCCCAACTGCACGCTGTTAAGAAACTCGTTCCAGCTACAGGCCAGCATTGTAAGGTGTACGTTCTCGCTGCTGTTCGGCGGTGTGTGTACAATGCTGCAAGCAGAGGGCCTTTTTGTAAGCCTGGACGCAGAGGCCGCCTAAAGCTGGCAAGAAATAGCTCTTTTACTTCGGCGCTCCTTTCTCCGTCCACGTATACGAGCAAAGTACACGGGTCCTCCGTCCGTCTCGAGACAGTGGTACTTTGGCGGGCCCGAATCTTTGCGCGTCGAAACGCTCAGCCGCGCCTCTCTCCCGCACCTGACGCGCGTGGTGCGGACAAAACGCCGTTTGGCGCGGCGGGCGCCCGAGGGAGTTGATGTCCGTTCATCATGCCAGCACTTTGGCCGTGACCCATCGGAGGGACCGCGAGGCGCCGAGTCGTCCTGCGACAGCGGCTGAATGCCTCCTCCGCTTGCTTTCGCCCCGTGCAAAGGAGCCGCGCGGGCCAACACAATGGGCCACTTTTACGGATGATCTGGGACAATGGCGGCCCTGCTACCGGGCCGCCGCGTCGCCAAAGTGGACGCTCTGTTTGACACGTCGTTTTGCTCTGTCCGGGTCGTACATCTTTCGCCGTCCCCCCCCCCCCCCCCCCCCCCCCCCCCCCCCGCTGTCCGTCTAGCCCCCTTGTTTACCCGAGGGGTCGTTGAGCGGAGACAGGTAGCGCGCCCTGCGTGCACTCGCGTGACCCCTCTCAGCGGCTACACCTCGCCACGCTGTCGGCGTTGGTGTCTTCCGGACTGCTGCACCCAGCGCCTTGTGGACGGACAGCCCTCTGCGCCTCAGCGGTAAACGCGCGCAGCCTGGACGTTTCTAATTGGCGGACATTTGACGATATCCACTGCTTTGGAATGCACGGAAAGTGGTACCGTAGAGCAAGACTATCTGTATATTTAAAATTTTGGCTGCTCAGGACCATAGACGATTCGCTTCCTCGTCACCTAAGTACACCGCTTCCTGAGGGAAGCGAAAGTGAAACATGTTTTATTTTGTACACATATGGCGCCATCTGTGAGATCAGTCGTATTAATTATTAGTTACTTCGTTATTCTCCACAGCTGTCAATTATTATTGAGATTATTACCGAGACCCAGCAATATTCATTAGAAAAACGATCTGTGCGATCTGTATCGTTTTTTGAGTGCACTGCTCGGGCAGGCACACTCACTCCATGCATGCTTTATAGGCGCATCCCTTTAGCATCCCTTATGTGCTGCTCGATTCCAAGCTCCCCACGAAAGCATCAAAGATATATGCCTCATCTGCACTCACGGCAGTTTACGCACTCGGAGTAAGAAACCCGTAGATGGTACGCTGACATAAAAAAAAAATGGCTCTATAGCTTCGCACGTGGGCTGACGCTATTCCGGTGAGAAGTTTTGTTTCCCTTTTCTTTCCATCACAGAAAAAAAGAAGGCGCATGTATTCTTGAATTTGTCTACGTTGCACGTGCGGATTCTGCTTTACACGTGCGGTAGTTAAGCTTACTACATAACTTAATTCACACGAGGGGCGGCAGATGAAAGAGTGACCGAACCCTAATCTCAGAAATCCATGCTGCGACCACCTGGGGATCTTTAACGTGCACTGACATCGCACAGCACACGGGCGCCTTAGCGTTCTACCTCCATAAAAACGCAGCCTACCGCGTCCACCTGGGGATCTTTAACGTGCACTGACATCGCACAGCACACAGGCGCCTTAGCGTTCTAACCTCCATAAAAACCGCGTCGGCTGCGTTTTTATGGAGGTAGAACGCTAAAGCCTGTTTCACATGGTGCGACGGGAACGAAAAATTACGGCCCCGTCGCACTGTCGTTGCGACGGTAATCGCAGCCGCCGTTTCACATGACAACGATGAATTCAGTCGGTGCCGTCGGCACCAGCGCCCTAGCGTCGGTGCGGCCTTTCAGTGGCCGAAAATTCTTCGGCTGCAATAAATGTCAAACATCGTGGCAGGCGTTGATTTCGTAATCATGGGTAATAATATTGAGCTGTGATGTATTCTTAAGCTCAATAAAACGTTTTCGAGATTTTCCTGTCATGTCGCTGAGCTCCTATTGGCTGACTACTGTGGCCATCGCTGCGACCGCACCGACGCTGCGACAATGCGACCAACTTGTTGAAAGTCTGTCGCAGTGGCCCTGCGACGAGAACGACGCGCATTTATGTCGCACAGCGGCAGAAATCGCACTGCGCTGCGGCAACAATCGCATCATGTGAAACGGCCTTAAGGCGCCTGTGTGCTGTGCGATGTTAGTGCACGTTAAAGATCCCCAGGTGGTCGAAATTATTCCGGAGCCCTCCACTACGGCACCTCTTCCTTTCTTCTTAGTCCCTCCTTCATCCCTTCCCTCACGGCGCGGTTCAGGTGTCCAACGATATATGAGACAGATACTGCGCCATTTCCTTTCCCCCCAAAAAACCAATTATTATTATTATTATTATTATTATTATTATTATTATTATTATTATTATTATTATTATTATTATTATTATTATTATTATTATTATTATTATTATTATGTGCTTCGGTAAAGAATGGGTACCCCAGGGTGTTTTGTCTTTAGCTCATACAGAATGAATTGAAGCAACAATTTTGCACCGCGTTCACAGCACTCGCTGAAGTAAACCTTATTCATCCATATTTTCGCTTAATTAAACTACACATGCTGTTCCAATACGAGAGTATACGATAATCGGAGGGTCGCTGCATCGGCTCTCGCCGCGCCGGCCTCATTTCGATGGTGGCGAAGTGAAAAAACCGCTCTCCGACCTAGATTTTGATGTCCGTTTAAAAACCCCGCCAAAGGTCTGCACTGTGTCAAGTTGTAGCTTTAGCGCATAAAATATATCAATTAATATTAAAATAATCTGCGATTAGTTTCGATACTATTCGACCGCAAAATTACATGATACGGAGGCAGTACGCGAATTTTTCGATAGATGGTATTCCCATTGAAGCAAAATACTATGTCGTTGTTGTTCAAAGAAAAAAAGGCAGATATATTCGCGAGATAAAGTAAATAAACATGCAAACCTGCGTTACATGTCGGCACCGAGACGAACTAATTGGCTTCGTTTTTCTACTGAATATTTCATCGCTCGCTTTTCGGCTGCTTTGTTTTGTCTTTCAGTTCACTCAGGTTGCGAGTGTGTTCACAAATAACTGCTGTGTCTAGGTTTCGAAGCATGATCACGATTACTCTTGCAACTAACTCGTCCTACTAGACTTTAGCCAACACTAACACGGACTCCACCTTCGTTTTACTTCCTTATTCTTGCTTAAACGCGCAACATTGACGCAGTTACTTGGGCGACTGACCTCCCACACTGGCTTTTCTTGTTAAAATTTTGTGACAAGGTGGCATTCATTAGAGGAGTATAATTATATGAGACATCATTCCAGCGTACAGAAACACACGGACAAAGAGAGCAGACACCACGAACACCGGTGTTCGTGGTGTCTACTCTCTTTGTCCGTGTGTTTCTGTACGCTGGAATGATGTCTCATAATTATACCCAGAACCAACTATAGCCCAGATCTCTACGCTTATTCATTAGAAGGCTTAGTTTATTACTAAAATAATAGTATGTTTTAAATGCTGCACGCCTTGCTTCAAATTTCCAGGTTGGACACGAAGTGCTGTACCTGAGGTGCACGCCACATGCTCTCAAGACATGCGCAAGAGATCGTATATGAGATCTACTTATAATCGCCATCCCTGGTATGTCTTCGCGAGTGCTGTTTGCCGTATCTTTTGTCGCTTGCCTATAGGGCTATCGTGGAGAATGAAATACACCGTTGCAGCTCAAGGCCCGGACTGCGCATACTTTTGCGCATTTATGCTGAGGAGGAATTTCCAACTTTTTTTTAAAGCAGCCATAATCATAGCACAGTTTGTAAGCCTTGATTTGAAGGTGTACTCAACACCGATTTGATACATGGCCCCGCCGAGAATCCTTTGGTAGGATTTGGTGACTGGCTATAATTTTGGCGCGACGAAATGTTGCATGCGCGAACGTATGCTCGCCACACCTCAGGCCTCTCTGACAGGAAGAAATTAAAAAAAAAAATTGAAAACCAACTTGATATGCCTCTGCCAATAAACTCTATTTGTGGCTCACAAGATAAATTTTCGTCGTTTTTTTTTTGCGCTGGCAGGTGAATGTCTCAGCTGTTTGTGCAAATGCAGTGGGATTCAGTAAGACTGTTTAATTAGAAGCGAAGACATCCGACGAAAGCAATGCTTCCGCCACTTTCACTACATACACTTGTCACTGCTAAGTACGATATCTGCCGTCGGGTTACCTATCATTGTGTCTTTTTGAAATATTGTCTGGTAGATTGGCTTGATCAGTTACTTTGCCGCATAGACGACTGCGTGTACATTGTGTCCTCATTACCAGTCATTTAAACACCTGTCCCCCTATTTTTCCCGATGTAGCATTCGCCGCCTGGCAGTGCGAGGTAACGCAGACGTGTGCGGCAGTTGACACATTTGCGTGCGTACTCCTTGTTGCAGCATTGACCTGTTTCTCTTTATTTTTTTGATGGTTAGCTGGTTTGGTCTTGTTCGGCGCAGTGCACAGTGGCACCTACTTTTTTTCTCTAGCAGCAAATCTTGTTTGCTCGTATGGAATAGCACTCCTAAGGCGAAGTCCTGATTTTCATTTCCAAACTTCGTGTAATATGACGCTCGGAAGACTTCTTGAGCGTGGTGTGGAAGTACATTTTCTCTGTCGCCCTTTCTGCGAACTTGAGATGAATTCGGGATGGTTTTCAAGTGCGATGCGTAGTCTCTGCTTGTTGCTGTGGCGTTTTCTCGCACTGGAAAGCGCTTGTACGCCACGCGCGCAGCAAGCACGTCGCTAGTACGAGTTGAGTGTCTGTCCCAAACCGTTTATATTCGTCTCCCGTTTGGCGGCCAAAATGTCTTTGAGCGTGCTTGTTTGTCTGCATTGTGGGAGCGGGGAGTTGCTGACGAAGAAGGGAAGGGGGCTGGAGGACATTAAGGGAGAGCGCTGCGCCCTCTCGGTTTCCAAAGGAAAAAGAAAAAAAAAAGGGACCGCCGCGGCCGAGTGTCGAGTTCCCAGCCGGAGGCAGCGAAGGGCAGCCGCTCGCTCGCACGCTGAGCTTGCTTGCGTGCAAACGCAGGCTGTGATTTTTAACGCCCCGGACAAGGCCTCCAGCCTCGGTCACCCGTCAAGCGAGGACAAGGAGAGAGAGGGAGTGGGAGCACCGGGAGAGGGCGCAGCGAACAAAGAGCGGAATGGCCGCGGGAACTACGCGCTTGCGATGACTACGACACTGCGCGCGCTGTTTGACGCTTTACTTTCGTGCTGTTCGCCTCATGGCGTCGTCAGCCTAGAGGAGACTCGCGCGTCGGTCTTTAATCTGCCATTAAGGAACACGCTGGAACTAACGCTGCCGGGCGACGCGCACTCGATTTTCGCCGTTTTCGGGCGCTCTTTTTCTCCCTCTTTATTTCATAATCTTTCTCTTTCGCGCGCCCCCCTACCTCCAGAACCTCGGGGCAGTTTTTTGGTCCTTGTTCGGGATGACGTTCAACTCGCCCTGTCGGCACGGCTTGACGAGATTACGTCTCCTTCGGCGCAGGTCCGCGCGCCTCCGAAACATGCAATTACACGGCGCGCGCGCGTGCCTCCCCGCATTCCCGGAGCTCGCTCGGCACGTGCGCATGCGCGGCAAAAAAGCAAATGGCGCGGCACGCGCCGCTGCCCGGATTAGGGAAGCTGCACAACGCGCGCCTCCCCGGGGAGGCGCCCGGTACGCCGCTCCTGACGTCACGACATTGAATCACGGCCGCGGGGCTCGCACCGTGGGCGCCGGCGCTCGGCACGCGGCCGAAATTCGTGTAAAGAGAGAGGCAAAAAAAATGTTAAAAGTTGTGGGGGGGGGGGGGGGGGGGCGATGGGACACAGCGGCAAGGCACGCAGCGCATCAGCCGCCGTTCCCTTTTCTCGTGTAGCAGAGGGGTAAGGCTGCAGAGTGTGTAATTACTCCAACATCGAGTGCGCCTGTCAGGCAAGTTGAACAGGCCACGCTTCCAAGCCATCGGCGGCTTCCTGTGACCGCGCAAAAGCGACTCGGAAAAGACTGTCAAGCGATGATAAAGCTGTAACAACTGGCTGTAGGGTCGCGACTGCGAAAATAAACTGACGAAATCATTAACGTCACTGAGCGTTATATGAAACCAGCACGACATTAGCTCATTGAAGCCGCCTTGAACACACAAATCGCACTCGAGGACAGTTCTGCAATGAGTCTCTAAAAGGTGTACGCATTATGCAGCGTGATTCTGGCCGAAAAAAAAAATTCTCGCAACCTCCCTAATGCATATTTTCAAAGCGGTGGGCTTGCGAAGACGTATTCACTTCTTCCTCAACTGTCAGCCACATGCAGAACATCTACTTTCTTAGGGAACACAACCCCGTCCAACACAAGCCTGCCCTGAGCGATAAATCCACGGGGCAAAACCAGACTAATCCTGTTATTTTGCAAAAAAAAAAAAAAAACGCACAATGGATTGTGTGCATCAGGCTCTTCATGGAGAATATCAAGAGGGAATGGGTTCAATGGTGAGGTGGAGGAAAGAGGGCTGATCAAAAACAGCGACCCCATAAAAAATTGGGACAAAACAGTAAAGAAGGAGACAAACGCGCTGGCACTGCTCTCGCCCGTATTAGAAGCGCAAGGAGAGCTTGTTCGTTTTAGAGTGGCATTCACAAGAGTTGTATCGCAGGCGACAGGTATAAAAAAATAATTCGTTGTAAAAAAAGAAAGACCATTGTTCGACTTTGTCTTCTTCCGACTGCAACTTAAAGGACTATAAACATCTAATTTCGTTGCATGTTAACTAATGGTGCACACGACATTAGAATGCAGTCGTGCCTCGTTTATACAGAGACTTTGGTACCTGAGAAAACTATCCATAAAGCGAGTCGTCCGTAATAACAAATGGCGAAGAAAAAAAAGCGCATTAAAAAATGTACCTGATGGATTGGGGCAGTAGAGGTTTTGTTCTCCTGGCTGGCCATATTACGAGGCGAAAATGCATGGGGTCCAAATAGCCTCGGCGCATTTCTATTCTGTCCATTGTCCAGACAGCGAATTTCCATATTAATGAGGCACAAATGCACGGAAAAAGTTTGGCCCCAGAAAAACTGGCCATAATTCGAATCGTCCATATTAACGGTGTTCGTATTAACGGGGCGCGACTGGTTCATGGACCACCATGTGGTATTCGCCTACGACCGGTAAATAATTTACGATCGATTTTCTTCTGTCATGCTGTTTTGATTTCGTCAACCGAAAGCCGGCTGTGGCATGTGAGAGGCGTTTAGGCATAACGTTAGGCATGAAATAAACTGCAATATAATCGGTGATACATTGTCTCCATTTCGGCTCATGAAGCAGGCTGGCTTAAGCGTTGAAGTGAATTAAAAATATGCATCAGCGATCGATTATATTCCACTTGTTTCATGTTTCACGGGACCTTAACACCTCTTGCACATCACAGCCACCGTTAGGTTAATGAAACCGAGGCCGCAACAGCTTGACAGAAGAAATTCAGTTATAACCTGTTTAACTGTCGTAGGGGAAAACCACATGGTGATCCATGTACAGTCTGGAACAAAAGTCTCTGAACCACGTGTTCTGCAAACGAAGCTGATACCCCTACTGCTAGCCGGCGGCTGGAGACCACACTTGTGAAAGTGAATAATAGGGCTATGGGCTTTGTTTACGGAAACCGCGGCCTAACTTTTGTCGCCGACTGTAAAACTGTGCCCCATTAATACGAACATCGTTAATAAGGACGATTGGAACACGGACAGTTTTTCTGGGGACCAAACAGTGCCTAAAGTACCCATCATTTGAAAGCAGAAAACATACAAGCAAAACTTTGCTGTCTATAGTCCTTTCTATACTCCAAGGCCTCCACTTCCGTATAATGTGTCATCGTTTGTGTTGAGTTCACGCTGTAGTTTCGTCCACTGGGTGACGGCGGGGAGAGTCACTTCACTGCCCTCGGACTGCTGACGTTCAAACAACCACCTGCGCTGCGTCGAGGCCAGCGCTGCCTCGGCTGCTTCCAGACTCCCCTCTACAACTGTGCTCCCCCGCTGAGACCGCCGCGGGCAGTCTGCACGTGTCCGCAGCAAACCGGGGAAGAGTGCTGAAACCATTTCTAAAAGTCTCGTTTCGGTGTCATTTGGGCAGCCTACAAAGGCACCGCACGGTGGCGCCAGTTACCAGGAAAATGGTCAGGTACCACGAGATAGACACGTTGTGGGGTGCTTGTGGACAGGAGGAGGAGGAAACGGCTGAACACTTGATACTTTTCTGTAAAGGGCTTCACCCCGCAGTGGAAAGCAGCGGGCCTGATTTATTCAAAGCATTGGGGTTTAAGGACAGTGAAGGAAAAGTAGATTTTGAGCGGGTAGAAGCAACCAAGCGAAGGTTGTCCGATTGGTGGCTAAAATCAAGACAAGAGTGAAATTTCACAAGTCATGGCTAGGTGGCTTGAACCACCGCCCGATTTAAAGGGTGCAGCCTCATCCATCCATCCATGGTGCCTGTGCGTTCTTCTTCACCTCATGCACGCTTGCAAAGCAGCAAAGTTTGCACACAGGGGAACGCACACGTCTGGATTAAATAAACCAACTTTGACGCTAGCAGGCTTTTGGCGAAAGCTGGACGCCGTATTAGGCACCAGACTGGCACCTACGTGTGCGGGCGCGTGCGGTCTGAGCACTCGCTCTCTCAGTGGTCTCGCTGGTGGACGTTGCGATCGACACGACCGCACCTTCCGCAACGGCGTAATAGAGTACGAAAGGTGGCCACGTGAGCGGAAAGCTGAGCAGACATATCATTCGCAAACAGCTATACGCTCCCCGTCAATCTAGCGTATCTGATACACTTGGGACGTGTATGCACTTGCTCTCTTCCGCTGCGCAGAAAATCATCTCTCAGATTTAATTACCAGACAAGCCACATGACCTATATCTTGCTTCACAGTTTTGAGGAGACGGCAGCAGCTGGCGAGAGCAAATTTGGTGCCGTTTGCTCAAAACTGTTGGCACGTTATGGCCATCTACTTTGTGGGCCAGGCAAGGGACAGGGGTGAGCCAAGCCACCCATGAATTGTTCGCACGTGCAGTGTGCTTCGACGTAAAAAGCATAAAACCGGAAAACGAAGGGCAATAGATATAATGTAGCTCTAATTAAGTGTAATTCAATGAAATTCGCCTGTAATTTACCTCCGATCCCTCATATTAGGCAGCCTTCGCTGAAGGCAGCATTCAGCAGAATGCAATCTCGGGGCTAATGAAAAAGTCTGAGCTAGTAGTGCCTTCATTTAGACCAGTTGGCACATTTCTGAAGAATATGGAACACAAAAATTAACTATGGGACGACAGCCGAAATAGAGCTCTGGCTCAGACTCATTGTACCGAAGCACGAATAAAAGGAACACTTCTGAGAGAAAACTTTCAGTTGTTTAAACGATAAGCTTCGAGAGCATGCTGCTTTGGTAGAAAGAACGCTCTCGGGCAAACTAGCTGGCCTTCGACAGGAGTGCGGCCGCTCTCTATTGTGTAAATGAGCTCTCATTACTCGGAAACCACCACTGAAAATCCACCAGCCGCGTTTACATTAATGCGACAAATGGTGCATCGCATCGCATTGTATCAACTTTCTGGGCATCGCATTCATGCTGGGAAAGCGCGCCGTATTATAATGCTACAGACGAGGATGGACCGGCTCGAGTAAGTCGGCTTTCGAACTTTTGCAAACACGACCGGATCGCTTGAGGAATAGATAATGCACATGTGAACGCTGTCGCATTGCATAGCCAGTGATGGGCTAGGAAATGCGGCGCGCTACTATCGCATTCTGTCTCTTTTAGGGAAACCCGAGTAATAAAAGCAGGATCACGCGCTTGATAATCTTATCAGCAAAACAAGCTGGGTGTGTGTGAATGACGGTTTGGTTCGGGCATATTGCATTTTCGCGTTAAGATTTAGGTATACATATTCGACACTGGTGCTTCGGCATATTGTTGTAGGGAAGCTCTCCGTTAGTGTGTTTCTATATCCGTAGCATCCTCGCGGAGCTGTGTACCTTCGTCGAAGATGTGAGCATTGTTTGTAAGTTTTGGAACGAAAAAACGACGCTTTGTTAGCGTTGAACGTTTGATGCAAGGGCGCTTGCTTTAAAAGAGTCGGAACTTATTCTTTGCAACACCCGTTTGAGTAATTCCGCGTAGCCGTGCTCTAACATGTCACTTGTCGAATGATAAAGACAACAACAAAAGAGAGTCATTGACGACTGCGAGACCATTCCATAAAAATGCAGCTGAACGTGATTTGTGCGTGACTAATAACAACCCCCCGAAATTACACAAAATGGAAACAACAAAACAAAACGACACCCTACGTGTAGTGTTTCAGACCCGCACGGGTTCCCTTGCCGCATCAAACAGAACTCAGAAATACATCGACACAGGCACCGCTAAAAAGAGATAAAAAAAAGTGCTTTTGCCCTTAGCACGAGTTCTGAGCAAGTTGCAAAAATAGGCAATCTATGTACATTAGCGACAATAAACGTGCCGGATAACGGGTCGAACAACGCATCGGGAACGGGGGGTACTCTAGTTATCAAGGGGCACAACTGGTGATCTGGCGCCATCTATCGCATGAAAACTAAGTCAACGCCGTGCTCAGTCCATGGTGGTGCTTTTTAACGCGTGATTCCTATCCCTTTTCATTGCGCCATGTTCTCTCTTTTGTTTTTGAAGCTTGTGAGCATGAGCACACATTGACTGTATGCACACGTGCGTACTTCAGTTAATAGCATGTGCAACTGACATCTCCATTTGCCTGAAAATCCGACAAGCGGAATTTATTTTGAATTTACAAAGCAGAGGTAGTGGCTAATTAGTCGCTACTTAAGCGTTGTACACCATACTCACGCTACTTTTATTCGCAGCCACTGTTTTGGACTTTGACTGGAATGTGCTCCTTGCGAAATTTGAGGACACAGGTTATTACGTTGTACAAATGGAAATTCTTCCCAGAGATAGTGATTGCGAGAAAGCAATGACCTGCATGGGCATAAACCCAACGTGACCAAACCTAACCAAGCTGACTGCGCAAATACAAGCCCTAGTGCGCTTTCATCGCCGAAAAATTATCGCTAAAATTGTCTTCAGCTTTGCCTTCGTACGGCAACATCTCGTTCAAAGTGACAGCAACGCCCAGAATGCGGAAGAGTACTGGAGCGTTCAACATGACTCGTTCGGAAGGTTTTCTTTTCGTGTATGTGTAAAATTATTTCTTTTTTTTTGCATTCTTTATTTCCACTTCAGATACTACAAAACGTTTGCAAAAACTGCTGGGCCAATAGACGAAGCTAGCATAGGCCCAATGCACACATTCGTTATTACAGCAACAGAGGATACCAACATGAGACTCGGTTATAAATGATCAGTGAACAAAGTAATAGCGAACAACACTCAACAGCAGAAATAAAAAAATTAACAAACAAAACCCCCCAATATTCGAAAAGTAAAAGCGCTTAATAGAAATCAGGAAATTGTTAGCCATTTTGATTTCAAGTGGTACACTAGTCCATACTTTCGTCCCGCAATATTGAATTAGGCGCTGACCATAGGCGTTTCGGGTTACAGGGTAATTAAAATTAATATTGCTTGCATTTCTAGTATTCCTGTTAGGCAACAGACAAATATTAATTGAAAGCAGTTAATTACTTTGTATAATGTTACTACCATTGCGATTCTCATTTATATAACAAAGGACACTGCAAAATCTGTAACCTATTGAACAAAGGAGCACTGGACTGATACCTGTTCGAGTAGGTTATTATTCGCAGTGCTCTTTTCTGCAAAGAGATAATTTGATGAATGTAAGATCTGTATGTACTAGCCCATGACTCGCAGCAGTAGGTCAAATGACAATAAAAATAGAAAAATAAATGATCTTTAGTACAGATATGTCCAGCAACCCCCGTGTTCTATATAGAATGTAACAAGCTGAAGCAAGCTTGGAGCACTGGGTATCAATATGTTTGCGTCAATTAAGGTTCTTGTCTAAGGTTACGTTAACTCGCTCAATTAGAGCGTTATCGAGGCAAATATGTAATCGTGTATCTGTGATGCGTTGGTGCCTTGACCTAAACAGGATGTACTTTGTTTTCGTAGCATTTATTGTCAGTTTATTAGCTTTAAGCCATGCAGGAAAGAAACAGTTCTGAAACAGTTGTCAGATCTGAATATATCAAGAACGTATAGTAGGTACATGGGAATAGAGAAATGAGCAGAGAGAGGGGAAAAGAAACTCCCAAAACATGAGCCTCACCGCGAGTTTCACTGCGATACCGGTACAGCATAGGGGCCACAGTAGTGATACACGGCCCATGCATCCTTTCCCAGTAAAGGAGGATTTCGGCACGCAAATTTTCCGTAGGTGTAGTTTATATAGCTTATGCCCATTTATTAGTTAAGGATGCACTGCTGAAGCGGGCACAGAATTGTAATTGTATGTGGGTTCAAGTTTAGACCTCAGCTGTGCATTTAAATTGACGACCAAGATGCCTTATTCGAGAGTGATGAATGTCTTGCCCAGGAAAATAAATAGATGATTTCGATTAATCGCTATTACGTCGCAGCAACAGAGTGAAGCACCAAGTACAGACACGTCCAGAAAATTCCGGTCGCGCGACCACACGTGGCAATATATTGCACATTTCTCGAAGGGCTATAGTTCGAAATTAGTTATACAAACTCAGCGCCAAATGAAACACTGGTAAACTGCACAATGCGACCACACTGTACGCTTTTCTCTAGGTTACCTCGAAACTAAGAGCGCCAGCGAGGGAGGGAGGATTGCGGGCATCATGACGCCTGCAAAATGGTGCGCATGCGCGGTGAGCATTGGTCCATAGCACACTGTTTCTTTTCTGTTGTGTTGAGATCAGCCGGAATGAAACGCATGCTTCGTTGAATCGCAATTGTCAAATGAGCCGTTAAATATAACGGTATCCATTAAAACAGGCATGAAAGTCACCGTGACAGCGGACACTGGCGGTAAAATGAAGGCGGATGAATATGGAAACGGAAAACAGACAGGGACTAGAGAACCTGAAATATCCTTTCGTAAACCAGTGAGCGCTCTTGTAAGGAGGCAGAAGGCGCATACGGAAGAAAAATTGCATATGGGAACAAACGGTGGAGGTAGGAAAGAGAGAGAGCACAGATAAAGCGAACTTACAGATTGTTTCTTGGAAGCATAACGCAAAAAAGGACCACACCACAGACGGGACAGGCGTTAACTCCCAACTCTATTCCGCAAGAAGTCACACGAGAATTACAAAGCAAGCGACCAACCATAATCAGTCGGTGAGTATGCGCAAGATTGAAATACACCATCAAGATATACTGCGCCTGCAAGAGTAAAAGCAGGTGCCGGGGAAGCATGAAGAAGAAGATGAAGAGGAAAAGACGAGACAGATTCAGAAAGAGTAACTGTGCCATTGCAGTGTTAAAGGTGTCCAGATAAAGATATATCTGAAACATCTAAAGACCATCTGTTAACACAGAAAGAAGATAAGTAAAACTGCAAAAACAAGCTAAGAGCTAAAACCACTAACAATGAATATGCTGAGAATAAAAACAGGAGTGTACAAGGCTCCTACAAAAAAAAAAAAAAACCTGTGGGCCGCCGCGATGGCTCAGAGGTTACGGCGCTCGGCTGCTGACCCGAAAGTCGCGGGTTCGATCCCGGCCGCGGCGGTCGAATTACAATGGAGGCGAAATTCTAGAGGCCCGTGTACTGTTCGATGTCGGTGCACGTTATAGAACCCCAAGTGGCCGAAATTTCCGGAGCCTTTCACTACGGCGTCCCTCATAGTCGCTTTGGCACGTTAAACCCCCATAAACCAAACCAAAATTGACGTTTTGAAAGAGAGTGACAATGACAAAGAGGAAAGGGTTTAAATTGCGAAGCATTTAAATAAAAAGGTGGTCCAAAAGCCAACAGAAACACGCAAAAATATTAAAATTTTGAAACTAGAAGTGCTGAAAAGAAGTTTGAGACCAGTAAAATTCATAAGAAATTCAGGCTTAATAGAATTGAGCAACGTATGGGAGGCCAAACATACAGCAGTGTTAAACAACTCTACAGACGAACGTCCAGATATTCAAACTCGCTGGCGTCTAAACAAATGGAAGGTGTGGTTAGCTGCTCTTAGCCCCCTCTCATTGAAGGAGCGTCCTGTCTGCCCAACATAGTGACGACTGCAGCTGATAGTAATCTTATACACTAAGTTCGCCTAGTATTAAGTGAAATGCGGTTGAAGATCTTCACGCAGTCTACTTATTTCTGATTTCTGAGAGTTTGCATGTGGCTGGGAAAGCAACTGTAACGTTATTTCTCACCGCCGCTTTTTTATAATTTGTGAGAGCTGGTGGAAATAGGGTACGACCTGAACAGGTGTTTTGTATTTGCTTTCTTCGTTTTCCTGTTTGCCACGCCGATCATTTAGAACCTTAATTTTTTTGTAAAGGTTTCCACTTACATATATAGTGTCACGTTGGAAGCGGGTGTCCGACATCTTGTAACTGCCCTAACTGCTCTTGAATGCTGGCGCCCACCCGATGCGTGCAGAATTTTGTTAGGGCTCCGTGAAAACAAGAGGACATGATCCCTCGCTTAACAATCTTGGAGTACAGAGTCGATCACACCTGTCTAGAGCGCTTCAGTGGTGTGCTGTGGCGCAAGTTAAATTAAATCATATCGCAGCTTTTTTGCTAGGGAGAAGGCACTGGTGCCTGCGTGGTTCACATGTCTATTAGGCTGCTCTCCAACGCAGTTATTATCAGTGAAAGTCAATACCTACTTCAGAATTTCGCTTTATTTCAACTGGGTGGCACCGCTCGAGTGTTCTACACAAGTGTGATCGACTCTACACGCGCTTTCAAAGGACAATAACAGATTTTTGGTACGTGCCGGATGATCCATGCAGTGTACACACTGTGGTTGATGAATTCCAATTAAATGTCTAAGAACTGCATACGGCCATCTGTAGGTAATCCACAAGTGAATTTTAACCCGGATCAGGTGTACTTACAATAATCAACTAAACGTCTACATATCTGAACACATTTAGAACAGGAAGAGCAGAAAGGTTAGCTGGAATGCGCCTGCCAGCCGCGGACATAAAGATATCACATAAAATAAGTGCGACAGGTGATACTGCACATACGCCTGTTTTTTTTTTAAAATATAGAATTGTCCTT
The DNA here is from genome assembly GCF_052857255.1 of Amblyomma americanum. Lineage (NCBI taxonomy): Eukaryota > Metazoa > Arthropoda > Arachnida > Ixodida > Ixodidae > Amblyomma > Amblyomma americanum. The sequence goes on along the minus strand of NC_135497.1, from coordinate 100,377,176 downwards.
CTGAATAATAGTGGTCGACGCCACGTAGAACTCCAGCAGGGCAAGGAATGAATCGCTGCTGGTCCCGCGCTGTTCTGGAACTGTATTTTCCTGTTTTCGAAGGTCCTATCACGGAGCTCCATGACCAACTCCTCGTGAGGCGCTGAATAATAAAGATGTTTTGTATCAACCGAAAGACCAGTAACTTCGGAGTAGAGACCCCCTTTTAGACCACCTTGTTATTTACGTGTTTCGCAAGTTTAAATCCTTTCCTGTTTGTAATTTTCATTCTATTTTAAAACCACAATCTTTTGTGTGGGAGCTAGCCTTGTACACTTCTGTTTTCATTATTCGTATAGTCATTATTATTGGTTTTATACTTAACCTGTTTTTACACCTCACTTACCGCGTTGCTGTGTAATTGTTGGTCTTTAAATGTTTCAGGTCTATCTTACCCGCTTTTACTCTTTCACGTGCAGTACATCTTGGCGGTTTATTTCATTCTTACGCGTACTCACCGACTGATTGTGGTTGATCGCTTCCTGTATTATCATCGTGTGGCTTCTCATTAGCCTCGACTGTTGTGTCGTCGTTGTCTTTTTTTTTTTTGCTCTGTTTCCAGGAAACTCAAACCAACTAGCCCAGCCCAAGCTTTTGATACAGATGATGCGCTTGAAGACAGGTAGTACCGTTACGCCCGAATATTTCTCTACGTGTACAGAGTGCGACCAAGCCACTTTGTGCTACAACTCCTCTGGGGACTTGTAATCGTCATGCATGTAACAATGAGCGAGGAAATATTGTTTCGGGTGAAAGGGACGCCTGACCCGCAACTTTACATTAAATGACGTTGAAAAAAAGAAATGTGAAAGATAAACAATGTCGCAAATTGCCCAACATAAAGGAAAAGCGAAAGGCGAATACCAGAGAGCCTGAGTGTCATATCACCATGCATACTTTTTCTTCAACAGGTAGGAAGCACTGCTAACAGGAAGGAAGCTTTCTTTTGCCAAAACCAAGGACGCAAACGCAAAATTATGCACATAAACACACACAAAAAATGAACTCAGAAGAGCTCGTTATGCTGCAATTTTTTTTTTCACCTCTAACATTGTCATACACACGGCCGGAGTAAAAGAAAATGCACAGCAGGTTGGTCACTAAAATTTACCGAAACGACCCAGAAAGTCCAGGTAATAACAGAAATCTCAAAGAGGTCCAGGACTCATGGCAATTATGTTAATTTGTCTTTATTTCTTACTCTGCTGTCCTACCTTTTTCCTGTAATCAGAAATATAACCACAGCTTTCTGATCGTGGCTTCCTCATATTTCACAACTTGTACTACCGTTTTCTACGGGCAGAAGATAATTTGTGGCTAAGTCGCCATTCAGGATTTGAATGCAGTGTGAAATATTGTACTTATGATAACAATCACGATTAGTCAATAAGCCCGAGGTCCCTAACACTACGAGATGTTGTAAGGTAATATTCCGGTGTTCTGGAAAGGGTACGCAGGCATTTTTCAGTTCACACGCATCAGTTTCTTGTTGGCGAAATATTAGACGTTATAAGACTGCCTTCACACATTTCGAGAACATCCCAAAGAGATAGGTTTCACAGGATTTCTCCACGCATTGTTCACTTCATCCCTGAACTGTTACCAGCAAGAACGAAGATGAGGCTAGCATTGGCATTTCAAATAAAGCTGCCAGCACTCGGCGGACACTCTGCAGCCGCCTTCTTATACGCATGACCACAACGTATACGACTACCGTTTGCGCATAATTTGGGCCATTTCAGTAGTCTGGTTTGCTGTGGCCTTCGGGCGATTAAGCTAGACGCATTAACGTCCGTACGTGCTCGTGGCCCTCATGCACGGCTGCTACACTCATGCAGTAGACTTGATAGTGAACACATGGAACGCCTTATGTAGGACACATTGTGCTTTCCAAACCAGGCATCGATGACACATACAACACGTACACTTCGTTGCTACTCGTCCTCGCTTCTTATACTGTGCAATCTAGGAAAGCTCGACGCAGACGTCACTCCCTTTGGACTACGCGAGGCATCATTATCTTATGCGAACAGAAGGAACAGCTGTTCTGGTGTGACCGAAGAACACGACTGCCGACCGACTTTCTTGCTGCAAAAAAGCACCAGTGTGCCCTGAAAAAACGGAGAAACGAAGCAGCAAAGGAACCTCAGCTTCTCAGGGGGTACATCAGTTCTCGACGGATGCAATTTCAGCGCACCTCCTTTCGCATCGATGGAGAGACAGTATGCTCTCCTGGTCCCAACTCCGAATCATTCAATAGCTATTTTTCTTCAATTCGGACGGATCATTTCATGCCTGGGTCTGGTATGCCATGATTTCCTGAAGTGCCCTTCCCAAGTCAAGTGGCGGCCTTGTCCTCTCTTACCACCGCTGCATGCCGACTACTTCGTGGAAGCTTGCTCCTACATCCGACCATTTCAGAGTCCTGGCCCTGATAGCATTCATCCTGTGCTCTTAAATGTATGACATCTTATATAGCGTTTGTATTATACCACATGTTTCAGCGCATTATAGATTCAGCAGTGGTTCCTTCTGCGTGGATGGTAGCTCGCATTTCACCAAAGTACAAATGACATAAGGCTCGTGCTTATGTCTTGCTGTCACCCAGTTGCGTCTACACTTATCTTGTTCCGCTGCTTTGAACAGATCCTGAACACTAAGACTCGTAGCCACTTGGAAGATAGGAGCCTTCTGTCACCAGCCCAACATGAATTTCGCCAGCACCGAAGCTGCAAGACCGCTCTTGGTGTGCTGGTCCACACAGTCAGTGCCCACCTCGACAACTGGATGCCTTGTGAGCTTGTTCAGTTGGATTCTATGCGTGCTTTTGTAAAACACCCACACAATGGGATCTTGTCCAGAGTTGCAGCCCGAGGGGCCCTCTCGGAATGTATTCTCGTGGCTGGATTCAGTTGTCAGAGGTATAGAACTCGGTACGTCTTATACCGAGGAGCGAGTTTCATGTCTGGCGCCGTTCTGTCCAGTGTATACCCCGAGGTAGTGCTCTCGGCCCTACTCTTTTCTTAAACTTCATAGATAAATCACTGACTGTCTAGGCTGTCTACTCGTCCTTAATGCCCACGACATTTCGTTGCTGCAAACTGTTCGCATTTTAGCAGACTATTAGGCTCTTCAAATCGACCTCAACACTTGTAACTCCGGTGCAACTGTGCGAAGTGTAGGCGCTGTCGCATTGGATGGCCGTCGGCGTCGTTTTGGTTGAACAACGTGCAGAACAGTTTTCGCATTGCGCTGGACTGAGCAGCGAACGTGGAGTGATTTGGGGCGGCATCGTCGAGTGTTCAAGGAAGAAAGAAGCGAGTTTTCGGACCGTCGAAGGCAATTTCTAGTGTAGGTACGTAACTACCCACGGCACCTTAGTGGAGCGTGGAGTCCTTTCTCCTTTCGGACTCACCTACTTTATGTATGTATGTAACCTCCTCTGGTTGGCCAACGCCCATTGTTGTTGTTACGCTCATACAATGGCACATGTCCACATAGGGGGATTGGCCACGAATTGGGGGGCACAGAGAGTTTTTCAGATAAATGTTTCCTGGACGAAAATAAAGTGAAGGCTGAGGAAGGAAGAAACACGTGCCGCACGGTGCGAGAGGTTACTTCATTTGTCTCTTCTGGATTTCAGTGTGGCGTAGGGCTTATTTGAAAGGGCTCCTGGCAGACCTTGCATTTTTCTTTATTTCTGAGATTTCTTTGCCCCCTAAGCATCGCTGTTAGGTTGGAAGCTACCGGACCATACCATACACGTCTCCAGTGAAGGGCTCGAGAAATTTCGACCACCTGGGGTTCTTTAACGTGCATTGACATTGAACAGTACACGGGCCTCTAGAATTTAGCCTCCATCGAAATTCCACCGCCGCGGTCGGGATCGAACCCGCGTCTCTTTCAGGACAGCGGCCAAGCGCCATAACAACTGAGCCACCGCGGCGGCTATTTGGGTTTTAAATATTCGCCTGTATTTTAATCCTGTTCGGCATTTTTGCTGGGCTTACGAAGCTTGGTCTAAGAAAGCGCTACTGCCTTACTACTCTTCGCATTCGAAGCTCATAGCGAGGCAGAGCAACTATATGTCTTAGGTGAGCACTCCTTAAGTCCTGTCTTCACAGAGTGGGAAAACGTTTTGACAATCAAGTTCAGACTTAAGAAAGCTGGCTTCCCTGGCGATGTTTGTGTGGCAGTCGCAGAGGCTGTCAGCATCCCTTAAGCTTGCAAGGCTATGTGCTTTAGCAGACCATGAGAGGGCTAAGAATTCAGTATGTGGGACAAAACATAGGAAGTCGTATGTTTCATGCGCCACTGGCATCGTTTATCAGTTCCCTTCTCCGCTGTGGGAGTGTGTCCATTGGGCAGACGGGCATGGAGATGCCTAAATGTAAGGCCGGGTGAGCATGCCTCTTCACATCGTCTAAAAACTGGTTAACACTCCCCAGAGCAGTGCAAGAACTGCAAAGGTTGCTTCCCCTTTCTAAAGCGTACTCCGATTTTACGACGTGATAAAGATGAAATGGCGAGGGAAATCTTGGAAGCCCATGGAACCGCGAAATGCAATAGTGATACATGCATTAGCTCACCTTCTCTATATCACTTCGACAAAGAACGAAAGTTTTTAAAACGCGCTCAAGTTTGCACAGCAGTCTTCGTGACCTTTCATGCTTCTTTTTCTTTTCTTTCCTTTCTATTTTTCTTTTACTGGCTGTATTTTAGGTTGTCATTGCTTGTGTTTTTTTGCATTCTTTTTCATTCTTTCAATATTTGCGCATGCGTGCTGTTGATTAGGGATGGGACGTTTTTTCGTTGTTAGATTTCATTCAGTTGTAAGTGTAGCACCAGTCCTGTCCTCGCATTTCTTTGCCCTGTCAAAACGGTATACGTTTTCGTTGAGCATAATGTCTGACCGACTGTCCCCTCAGGATACTCTGATAAACAAAAACTGAGCCCCGTGGTCCTCACTGCGAACACTACCATAAATGTCAGCCTGCGTTTTCACTTTTTGAATTGATACACAGCAATAGCCCCCAGATGCTGACAGAGGAGTTTCGGAGCCCAGAGGCTAACCTGCTGAAGAAGGGCTTCTAACGCTTACAGACCGTCGCAGTGACTGCGCGAGCCAAAAAAGGGAGGAAGCGTCGCTGTGATGAGAAACCCACGCTGCTTTCCAGAGGGCTGTTAGCTTCAGCACCAAGAAGCCATAGCTTATGGTACAACAGAGTTGGTCCCAACATTCAAATGCCTATGCCGAATGATTAAGCAGAAGACGTCTGTAATGTATGTTCGCTGCGTGTCCATTCATCCTAGCAGCACTTCTTCGAAAGACGATAGAGTTGTCCACTCCAGTCAGCTCGAGATATTCTGTCTGCCATATATGGACCCCCTTCACTTTCCTAGCGGCAACAGTAGCGGCTAACGGCTAATGACCAATCCAGCTACACATGCTGATTCGTGAGATGCGATTGATCGCCATCAACCCACCGCATCGGAGGATAATAGAAACGACAACCAGCCTCCTGGGCAAGAGTGTGACGTTATGACGCTGGAAAGTTTCCATAGCGCACGAGGTCCTCTAGGAGCAGTGCGGATTGATGCCGTCGTGTGGTGCCGTCGTGTGTCGGCTCCTGACACACGATGGAGCTGGTAACGTCTAATAGCAAACAGAGGAGCCTTACTACTAGTGCGGGGCTTTTTTTCTGAGTCTGCGCGTTCCCTGAATGCTGATGTGCCATCTACATCGACGGGTGCTCGACCACGAGGGAACGATATCGCGTTTCACTCCTAAGGCGGAGCTTAAGCGTTTCCCAAGTTTTTTTGATGCCACGTTTGCGTTTCATGAAAAGCTTTCATACACTTTCTGCCTGTCTGCACCAAATGTTCCCCCAGTAATTATGTTTGCATGCGAAGAAACGCCGAGTAATGCCGTGATATTATATACTATGACTCCGAACACAATCCATGTTTTCCGCCACTTAAGGAGCCATTCCAGATGTCCGGAGAGTAAGTGCAGAATGGGTGTCACTAGCGCGTATGCTTCAGTGGCAAATCCAGATGTCCGGAGTGGCCACTGAACCATACGTGCTATTGACACCCATTCTACACCTAGCTATACTGGAATCTTCCGATTGGAGGCTCGGGTCTTAGCAAGGTGCCGGTCAGCGTTCTAACTTGTTCACCTAAATTATAGTCAGCATAGTGAAGTGCATAGCGGGCGCTTGCCGCATTGCGTATGCTGGAAGTGTAACGTACACTATCGCTGTCCCTGCTTTATTAATGGGGTTGACTGAAGAGTAGCCTCAAATATAGCCATGCACTTGCAAAGGAAGGCGCGAGAGGAAAGGACGCTTGCGTCATCGCCGCTGTGTGCTACGAACTCAGAGCTGGTCAGATGTTTAGGGGAATCCCCCAAGGTGGTGTAGATTTGTAATAAGGGTGTAATTACTCATTGGCATCCACCCAAGCGCTGCCATACGGGTGGATGCCAATGGGTAATTACTCCCTTATAACAAATCTACTCCACCTTGGGGAATTCCCCTAAACATTTGACGAACACTGTTCTCACTTCGAGTTATTGATCAATTCGCTTTCGCCCTACTATAAGCTTGCCGTCCCAGTTAGCTCAGTTAGTAGAGCGACTGCTGCAGTGAAGCGGTGGTCCTGGGTTCGAACCGTGGACCAGGACGAATTTTTACTTAACTACAAAGTTTCTGAGAAAGCTGTATAGCTTTTCATTGTAGCCGCTTGGCTATGTTTGGGTGGATGCCAATGAGTAATCACTCCCTTATTATGAACTCAGAGCTCCGGCAATGACGGCCACAATAGGGTCGCTTGACGTATACCGTTAGCTCCCACAGAGGCTCCTGAACTCCGAAAACCACTCGGCAGGCGTCCCCCAGCGGGTAGAAGGCCGTGTTCACGGCGTTCTGTCTGGAAAGGCGTTTCAAATGGTTGGTTGGTTGACCCCAAATAAAAATGACCTTTCATTTATCTAGTGACCCATGGATGTGTTGTCCTCTGTTCGAGAGGAACATACCCGCAATGGAGGGTAGGCCAGGGTGCCTTGTGAAGTCAAACAGATGTGAAACATTGGCTCATTTAAGGCAGTCGAGGTGAAAGGAGGGAGTGAAAGGAGAAAGGAAGAAAGAGCTGCCGTAGTGGGTGTAGTTAGTAAGTGGGTTTTATTAAAATAATATTAAAAGGGAAGGAAAAGATTTTTGCTAGCCCCGGCATCTGCCATCGATACTGAAGCACCTGAGGTAGGGCAGCGGAAATAAAGGATAGCAGGCAGAATGGAGAAATGAAAGAAGTGAGGTGACAGGAAGAGAGGAAAGGGGGAGGTAATATAAACAAACTATTTACACAATAAGGAATGTGTCCAGGTTGTGAGCGTGATTAGTTCATGATGGAGCAATAAAAACACATGCTCACAGCACTATGTTGACTACAACTGGAGTGGGGCGTCCAGTTGTTTATCGTCCAAGGTAGGACTCGCGGAGCGTTCGATCACTGCATGTAACTATCTGGCGGAGAACAGACGGGACATCAAGCCCGTCTGTACGAGGAACGCACAGAGGCTCACCAAGGTTCGCTCACGGGTGCGCGCACTGCCCTGCGGCTACAATGGCGTCTTGAGGGAGTCTGGTATAGTATGCCCAGCGTCCCATAGGCCGCAAGCATATCGCGACGAGCATCGGCGTACGCGGCACAGTGAAGGAGCAGGTGGTCTAGTGTTTCCACTGCACCGCATCCGTCACACGCATTAATCGTCGCGATTCCGTGACGCTCCCGTCGTTCCCCGGGCCACACGCAGCCAATGCGCACGCGGAGGATCATTGCACGTTGCGACCGCGTAAGGGCCGTTGTACGATCGATTCGGAGCGCCTTCCGCCAGGTCCGCTTCGCGAGCGGGCCTGTCGGATCCGCCTCGTCCGGCGAACGGATGCAAAGTTGGTCAACTTCAACTACTGGCGGACGAGCGTGTCCGGCCTCCGACTGGACTGCAGCTATTGGCTGCTTTTCCCGTGACGTCAGTGACGTCTCGAGCCCCTCCGCCTCTCTTCTGCCCTGCCGGGGCAAGATGGCCGTCCGTCGACTGAACTGGGGTGCGCGGCCTGTGCAATGGCAGCGATGTCGCGAAGCATATTATATTGGCCACATCTTGATATTACCAGTGCTCAGAGCGACTGCAAACTTCGCCGCGTTCAGCAGTGGCGAGCGACAGTTCCACTAGTTGAATTCTGTAATCATCTACGCTGACGGAGTTGACACAGCGCCTCTTCAAACCGATGCAAGACCTGTGCAGTGGCGGTGTCACGAAGTGTTCATTTCGAGCTGTTTGTGGTTGTTGCAAGCGTTTGTAATTCCTGCGAGGATCATGACGGACAGCGGCGAGTAACAGCTGCTCACGGTGAATTTCTTGTGGGTGCATGAGCTGCATAGCACAGTGACAAGTGTCCGCGAAGTGAACGTGATTGCGATCGGAGCGAGTACTTTTACGTCAAGGCAGCGAAATGTGTGCCTGCGAATGCTCACAACGGACGCCGTGCTTTCCGAATGCTGAAATGATCGTGGCGTTGCGCAGCTAGTCGCATTCGTTGCGATGGTTGCAGTGATCGCTGCCACACGACGTTATTTCTGCTGCGTAGCCATTACCATTTTGATCGCGATTCGTGCGGGCACTGTGCTCGAGTACTGCCGCGTGTGCGACGTGACACGATCTTGGATGCACGGCCGTCAGACTGTTTTCTGCGGCGACAAAAGCAACGCCGCTATCCTTTTGCGTCTTGGTGCTCCATTCAAAACAATTTGTGATTATGGGTGCTCGGGTTACGAGTGGCCGGCGGCACTGTGTGACTTGTGTGAAAACATGGGTGTGCAGGGCAGATGTATCTTCGGGGGCGTCATTTCTTTTTTATTTCCTGCCCGCTGTGCAGACATTTGTCTGCAATAAATATTTGCGCGATGAATGGGTGACTGAACACTTCCTCTAGCCATTTCGGTATAGGTTGTGACAACATGGTATTACGCGATTACGAAAAAGAATCATTGCCGCATTTAAATCACGGCTAGTTCACAGTGTAGAATCTCTAATATGTGTTAACTCATGAGTCTACTTTTCAATGAGCATTCCACTCTGTTACGCAAAAAAAATAATAACTGTGGCAGCAGCTTATGGGGTAACAACTGTCCACAGAAGAAGTTGGACATAACGAGTCTTGATGGAAAAAAAAATATATATATATATATTAAGAAAATCTTGCCCATTGCTTTTTTTCTCTTTTTGCTTTGACAAATTCTTGGCAATGTGAAGTTCAAGTGGGATCTTGGTTTCCACTGTAATCAGGAAAATTCGGTGATCTTGAAGCGCCTCGTGAACCCTGACACTGTTTCTTGTTGATTTTGCTCACGGTGCATTTTGATCAGAACATCAGCGGTACGAATGTGGATGTGTGCACAATGCTATTGTTGCAGAGCAGCTCGTAAACTCTGCTTTGCTGGTGTTTAGTGGTTATTCAGCAGCACTCCCTGGGACAGCCGCACCAGTTTGTTTAACAACACAATTTCGAAGCCTTGAGAAGGAGATGTCATAATGCACATGAACCCTGCTACATTCATTTGCCTGTGACTGCTTCCTACGGACATGATTACTTGTCTGCTGAGTGACGGCGATGGCGAGCAAAATCAGCTGTGTATCGACAGAGTAGAACGTTTCCCGGATTTCCTTAATCCTCCTTACATTTTACACTAACAAAAATTTATTTGCTGACATATAGACGCATATTTGTACCTTCCCCAGTGATCAGCTAGGTTTCCTGGCCCACTTATCCTTTCACATTTGTGTGGTCACGACAGTACCATTCCTGCACAGATTCAAAGCTACGATAACAAGGCTTATTTCAGTTCTTTGAAATGTGCTAAGCATTGTTGCGTGGTGGTTGGTTCTGCAATACCCACGTTGCCCTGTTTCTGAGAGTCCTGTAGTATCAATGGAACCGTTGACCTGCCAAGGCAAAGACCACATTTAATTTGAACCCATTCCTTTACTTGAATGAAATGGCTGTTGCTGCTTGCATTAGCAGATTCCCCGCTTTGCACTGGTGCCTAGTTCTGGTCTTGCCCGCTGCGCATGCCTGAATCAGGAGTGTTGCATTTTTCTTTTCTTCTGCGGTGTACTCAGTATAAAAAGTGCAAACCTAGCATTGCGGGCTGCGGGTAGGCATATGTGAGGTTATAATATAAGCAAGCGATACTGTTGTTTTAATTTTAAGCAGGTTATTTCATTTTGTGCAATGAGCAATCCAAGCCAAGATGTGAGTCGCCGAGCCCTGACAGTGATTTTTACACTAGAAAGAGAAGCTCTTCAGCAACCAGAAGGTGTGTGAGCTGGTTGGAATCAGTGTGCCTGGCAGTCCACGGGTTAGCATAACAGTCTGTGCAGACAGTAGGGCAAGCATTGTGATGGCAATTCCAGTGTGCAAGAAAGGTATACGATTCAGGCAGCATTCGATTTATCTGCTCAAATACAAAGTTTTAAGTCTTTCCCCCATTCACATTAATGGGACAAGAACACATGCGACAATGGGCCGTAGGCATTTTCACTCTGTCCACTATGATCAGCAAGTTTCTATGTTAGCAAAGCGTAAGTGCATTGAAAAAAGTTTTTTCCCCAGAAACACTGCTAATAGTTTGAGTCCATATTAACGAGGTCTGCGCTAATGAGGAATGGCTGTATATGTGAAAGTATGGTTAATTTTTTAGTTCTGATGATGACACAAGTAATTAATCTATGTTATTTTGAATACGAGACTAAAGAAGGACATTTATCTTGCAAATTATGAAGATGATTAGAAGGATGTGTTGTATGGCACAGCAGTTTGTTGGCTGAAGAATAGCGATTGGCTTTACCTGACACCACTTAAAACAGCAGACTGCAAAATGAGCCCTGTAGAGCTGGTAAAGGTATTTTAGGAACAAAGTCGACGGAAAACAGCACCACTGCACATAGTAACAATTCTTGCTCTGTTTTCCTCGTCCCTTAGCGCAGTTTCAACATGCAAACTTACCGCCGGTTCACTCGACAGTACACTCGTAGCAAGTTTTGTGAAATTTGTAGCAAGCATCAACAGGCACAGGAAGCACGGTGTACGCATATCTAGTGCATACTGTGCAGATAGCTTCCTGCCTCATCATAGCTTGGCCCCTCTATGTTTCTTACCCATCATTACCCAACACCTATGGCCCTATTTATGCCATTGTCATGTGCTGCAAATCCCCAAACACATTTTATACTCTTGCCCTGCTAGATTGTTTTGGCCCATTAAGTTGTTTCATCCAAACTGGTAAGCTTTTAGAAAACATTCCTGCAATAGCCAACTTGCTCTTGTTCTTCACGACATGCACCTTGACTGCAATATCCCCCTCGATGCTTTTCTTCTTGGCTTTGAACAAGCATGTGATTCGCTTATTTATGTATGGCTTTTTTGTCATGCTTTAACTTTTATCCAATAGCTGTAAACTGGATCCAAGCCAGGCGTCGGCAGATTTCCCTTGCCAATTCTTAAGCATCCTGCCTTTTCCTGCAGTCTTGGATGTCCCCCAAGGCATTGCCCTTGAGCCTCGGCTTTTTACTACTGTGATGACCCCCATAATGCGCAGGTCCACACGGGACGGAGAGGCAAAGAGACACCTTATGGCTCAGTTTAAACAAACAGGTATATTTAATAATTACACATGATTAAGGTTATACATCAGAGGCTGGGGCGTCCGAGCTTACGTGCCGACGACTTCATGGGGGCGATGGAGTGGCTCCGGAGTTGGGCTCGAGCGGTTGCTGGCAGAAGCTGCACGCCGTCGGGCTTCGGCGCTGAAGGCCCTCTTGGCGAACGATGTCGTCCTGAGCGTTCTTCTTCCGTTTCTTCGAGGATGGTTCACAAACTCTTCCTCTAGTGTCGTTCGGCTTGGAAGATGAACAGGAGGCGAGCTTGTAGATGATGACAGCAGAGCATAATTTTACAACATACATATACAGAGAGTTAAACTGGAAAAAGCAGAACTGAATTTACAAAAGAACAAACTTTGCACTACTTTACTCATCGACCGGGCAGGTTAGTGCCTAAGTAGCATCACATTACATGCTAAGCATGGAGCCCCAGCTCAGACTGGACTGCATCCGTTTACATGTGCTTTTAAGCACTTGATTAACAAAGGACTAAGGGCGGTCATTTCCAGTGGCCCGCCCAAAGCATCAATTCTCCAATCCAAAATAACATGCGAGATGGGGACCACCCCTTGGGTTGGGCTTAGCCTCGAACCCAGAGTCTGTTAACAATACAAACTAAATAAACAACAAAAACGCCACCACTCTCTCTCAAGTGAGAGTATACACAGGCTCTCTCTTCGGAGCTAATTCACTAGCGCCTGTCTTTCCACATTCTTGGCGAGTACTGCCTGTCCACCATGACAGGTGTCCGTCACGGCCCTTCTGGGAATGCGCTTTTGTTCACGAGGCACGGCGGGAAGCTGAGGGTGCCTTCCCGGCGATAGCCCACGTCGAAAGGGGAAGGAGGGAAAGAATGTTGTCTTCGCGGTAGCGCATAGCGTCGGCTGTGGTACGGCGCGCTCTGGCCCGCTGACAGCTCCCTTGTCCTGGAATGTGCCCGGAAATTGGGGAGGATAAAGCCTGTTTCCCCGGGGCGGCGGCGGGTCCGGTTGTTCTGGTCGTCACTCAAAGAGCATGGCTGGGTAATTGATGATGCCGCTGTCACGGGTCTCCGTCTACGCCGCGCCGTCGAACGTGGATCCTCGTAGCACACACGGAATGTCACACTCGCTCACCCTCCAGAAGAATGTTCTCCGAACATTTGAGTCCACGCAGCTCCCCTTGTCTTTCTGAATCGCCTCGCACAGTGCGTCCGACAAAACACTTTTCGCTGCACTCAACACCACTGCACAACACCAATGCCTCCGCTGTCATAACTGGCGTCTCCAGGGGCAGCACTGATCTTCTTTTACAGATAAACATGAAACTCAGCACCCAAGCCTCTCCTTTCTAGTCCAAACTGGACGAAATAAATTTACCACAGTTATAAAGGAGCTCCCACTTCTAGCACGATCACGGCACAGACAAAAATATAGATAACGAAAGGAAGTAGGGCAGGTTCTGCATGCGCTCCGCATGCTCTCCTGTGAAGGTGTTACTTAATGACAGAAAGGTTTAACTACCAACTCCGATAACTTAACACATAAGCACATAGCAATGTTATGAGCTGCGGCATTACACAATTCTAACCAGTTCACAACTCCGCTCTGTTTACGCCATTAGTCCGACTTAGCTTTCCGATTCCGCAGCGGATATCGGCCTTCATGAGTCATACTAAGTAAGTCTGTGCCCCTTTGTCTGCTTTGGGACTCGCGAGGGCTTGTGGCAGGAGCCTCTCCTGGCGTTATCTGCGCGGCAACCTCGCGCGCTTCTTCTTCTAGCAATGCATGAAGTAAATCCGGTGGCATTCCGGCCGTCACCTCGGGCGCCTGCCGAACAAATGCAGGAGAGGGCGTTTCTTGCGAACTATCTGCGCGCCCCGCTTCACTTCTGTCCCCATCAAAATCCGCGCTTTCCCTTTCCTCATTTCGTGAATACTGAACCGGTGCCGACTTGAGGCGATTTGCGTGTATCCTTATCAAACGCCGGTTCACGTCTCGGACTCTGAAGTTTACCGGAGAAAGCTTCTCGACAACCTCGCACGGTCCTCTCCACTTCGTCTGGAACTTACGAGCTAGCCCAATCTGCCTTTGGCAGTTTTCAATGTACACGCTGTCCCCCACATCAAACGGCGCGTCTCTAGCACTGCGATCGTGCACCTCCTTCCTGCGCTTCGCCGCTTTCTTTAAGGCCTCCTTTGCGATGTCCCTCGCCACTTGCAAGCGCGATTCTAGCTCAACCTTATAGTCGTCCAGTGAAGCTTATGGGACACGACGGGGGCCCTCTGGCACTTCACTAGGCTGGTCCGGGTCTCGGCCGTAGAGAAGAAAAAATGGCGATTCGCCCGTGCTCTCGTGTGCTGCGGAATTGTAGGCAAACATTGCATACGGGAGCCACAAGTCCCAGTCCCGCTGGTCGCGCGAAACAAAATGCGACAGGAACCCGGCCACGGTTTGGTTCAGTCGCTCCACCGCGCCGTTGCAAGCCGGATGGTACGGTGTTGTCTGCTTCTTAGCGATCTTAAGCAGCTCGCAAACTCTCCTCATTAGCTGCGACACGAAGTTCGTTCCCCGATCTGTCAAGAGTTGCCTCGGGGGTCCATGTCGGAGCACGATCTGTTCGACAAATGCTCTTGCAACCGTGTCTGCCTTCTGATCTGGGAGTGCTACCGCTTCCGCGTATTTTGAAAGGTGGTCGACAAATACTAAAATGTACTTGTTTCCGGAAGTGGTCGTGGGCAATGGGCCCATTATGTCCATACCTGTCCGCTCGAAGGGAGCCGAAACCTCAGGGAACGGCTGAATTGGAGCTGGTCTTCGTCCCTTGGGTGTTTTTCTGTCGAGACAGGAATGACACTTCGCACAGTAGTCTCTAACATCCTGTCGCATGCCACTCCAAAAGTACAAACGCTCCACACGCCTGCGTGTCTTCGCTACGCCAAAATGACCGGCGCATGGCGCATCGTGAAACGCGCGAAGAACCCTTTCTGTCCACGACCGAGGTATGACGACTCTCTCCCAAGCGGTTTTCTCTGGTCTCCGTTTCCTGGTTGGCCTCGTGCGCCGACACAGGGTGCCGTCTTTGTCAATGAAATAACCTAGCTGTTCGGGGTGAGACGGTGCGCCCTCTAAGCTTTCGATTATTCGCTTCAGGTCAGGATCTTTGCACTGCTCTGTGCGTAATTTGGCGGGGTCGACTACGGGGACAAACTCTTCTATAGCTGCCACGGCAGCTGTGCGGCTGAGTGCATGAGCATTCAGATGTGTCTTTCCTGACTTGTGCTCAACTTCAAAGCAGTATTCCTGCAGGTGTAGATTCCATCTAGCGAGTCGCGAGCTAGGGTCCCTGACACTCATCACCCATTTCAGAGGATGGCAGTCTGTGACTAGCTTGAATTTGCGGCCGTAAAGGTAGCATCTGAAGTGCTTTACTGCCCAGACAACGGCGAGGCACTCCCTTTCCGTAGCTCCGTACTTTTGCTCTGTGGGGCTCAGCTGTCGGCTAGCAAAAGCAACGGGATGTTCTTTGCCCTCGATAACCTGAGATAGCACGGCACCAACTGCGAACTTTGACGCATCTGTGGCCATAACGAAGGGCAAACTAAAATCCGGGTGGCGCAACAGCGGTGCACTCATTAGCTTCCTTTTCAGGGCCCCAAAAGCATTCTCCGCGTTTTCGTCCCAGCGAAAGGCGACATTTTTGGCTGTTAAGGCGGTGAGCGGCTTAGCGAGCTTGGCGAACTCCTCTATGTGCCTTCGGTAGTAACCGATCAGGCCGAGAAACTGCCGGACCTGGCGGACGCTAGTCGGGGATGGAAAATCCGAGACACACCTTAGTTTCTCAGGGTCCGGTCGCACGCCGTCAGCTGAAACAACGTGCCCGAGGTATTTCACCTCGTTTTTGAGGAATTGGCACTTAGAGGGCTTCAGCTTGAGACCCGCTGCTCTTAGTCGCACCAAAACCTGCTCAATATCGCGCAAATGGTTATCAAAACTGTCACTGTATATGATAATGTCATCCATATACACGAAGCACAGCCTTCCCAGAAGACCTGCCAGGATAACATCAGCGGTTCTCTGCCAGACAGCAGGGCTGTTGGCCAGACCCATCGGCATTCTTTTCCATTCATAGTGCCCTGAGGGCGTGTTGAATGCCGTTTTCTCGGCATCTGCCGGATCCATTGCTATCTGCCAGAATCCCGCCGCCATGTCCACTACCGTGAAGTACCTGGCAGAGCCCAGCTGAGAAAGCGTCTCCTGTATATTGGGGATGGGGTATGGATCGATGCGAGTTACGGCATTTAGTTTGCGGTAGTCCACTACCAATCGATACGAGCCATCTGGCTTTTCCACCAATAGTGCTGGTGCTCCCCAGGGTGACTTTGAGTGTTCGACAATGCCGCGATCAATCAGGTCCTGCACCTGCCGCTCCATCTCCTCACGTTGGGAGTAAGGAATCCTGTACGCACGCTGGTAAACGGGCGATGAAGTGCCGGTTTCTATCCTGTGCTTTATAACGCCACAGCAGCCCAAATCCAGGTTGGACGCGGCGAATACCTCCGAGTAGTCGTTCAGCAAACCAGCCAGAGCCTCCCTCTCCCTGGATTTTACGTGAGAAAGATCGAACGACACCTTTGGAGCAGCCGAAGGACTAGCATGCTCTACAGTTGCGAGTACCGTATCGGTGGGCTCACGTTGCTCTATCGCAGAGGTGAAGAAAGCCAATGTTTTGTTCTTGGAAAGGCTCAGTGGCTGCTGGCTACAGTTAACCACCCGTAGGGGCACTCTGTGGGCGTCATTAACTGTCACGAGGCACGCGGCTGCCTTCAGGCCATTGCTGAGAGAGTCGACCGGCTCAAGCACTCCCACGGCGCCGCTCTCTACATCTGAAGGCACAAACGCGTACAAAATGTGCTCCGACCAAGGAAGGACGACCGCCTCCTCGACCAGCCGGACGGCAACCCGCGAATATACCTTCTCCAATGATCCCACTGTTTGACGGGTGTCAATATCGGTAATGCGAATCTCAGCCCCTCTCCTGTTCAAAAACGGAACTTTTGAGCCGCCCGCATTAACCTCTTCCTCAGAGAATGAGACTACTACCTTCCCTTTTCTAAAAAAATCCTGCCCTAATATACCTGACACTCCGTTTGGCAGAGACACCGTGTCCGGGCATACGTAGCAGGGGTGCTCCAATGCAATTCCGCCGAGAGAGAAGTGTAACCGGTAGAGTCCACTTATGCCAAGAGGATCCCCCGTTATGCCTACAAATTTGGTTGCCATACCACCAGACGCTTCCAACACCTCGCGGTCCCCCTTCCTTCGAAGCGTGTTAAAACTGCTCTCCTTAAGCAATGTCACCTTTGACCCCGTATCTATCAACAATTCCATGCAACAACCATTTAACTTGCAACGCACAACAGGGCATGCCTCGTCGGCCACACAAACTACCACCACCTCATCATCTACTGCTCCCTCCCCACGCTCCTCAGGCTGGGGAGGACTAACTAGTTTTTTGTCTCGGTATCTGGAGCCCCGCTGTCGGCTTGCTTAGGGCGTGTCTCGCCTGCTTCTCTTTGTGGCTCCCCACGGCGCACGTTTTGGCAGAACCTGGCGATGTGTTCGCGACCCTGGCAAGCGAAGCATACGATTTCTTCAAAATCTCGCATACCGCGCCTGTAGCTTTGTGGCGGTCTCCGGTTTCCAGCGAATGGGCGCTGTTGAGCGCGCGCTTCAACCTGGCGTTCTACCTGCTGAGTTAGCAGCTGTTCCAAGCGATCTAACCGCTCTGTCAAGAGAGCAACCTCAGGGTTGAGCACCGCTCTCTCTATGACGCGTACTCTCGCTGCGGCTGTCGTTAACGCCTCATTTCGTTCCTCATCCAATGCGGCCTCCACGGCTTAGTCGAAATTGCTCGGCTTGCGCGAGAGCACGAACCGGCGCACGGGGTTTTGCAGACCAGCCACGAACAAAGCGGTCATTTCCTCTTTAAGTATATCCTCCGCGTATTTCTTCCTTAACTGGTCTCCTTCCTCCTCCCTGCTTAACGTATCGCGTGCTAGGCGCTGAAGCCGCGACGCAAATGTTCGCACGTCCTCCCCTACCATCTGTCCGGCGTCACGGAACCTCTGTACCCGCACGTGACGTGGTTCAGTGTCGAAATGCTCAAACGCGAGCTTCTTAAATTCCGCAAATGATTTTGTGGATTTTACTTTTTCGTCTCGCCAGGCAAAATCATGAGCAGCTCCTGCCATCTTACACCTCGCCATTCCCAGCATTTGAGCATCGGACCATCCCCCCATTTTCCCAATCTCTTCTAGCATGGAAAAGAAATCGCAGATTGGAACCCCTGTCTTATCTCCCGTAAACGTCGGAATGACGCTTCCTAATGCCAGCATGCTTGCTCCGAGCGACGGCTGTGGAGTGGGAGCTCCCTCAGATACAGTCATTTTTTTTTTCAAGCCCTCCAGTGCCTCAAGCCTCTCAAATGGGGGTAAAAGTCCCACAATCAGTCCCGTGATTCCCTTTTGATTACAATTTTGAAGTCATGAATGTCACAGCATTCAGAGGACATTTGCTTTTGAGACCCCACTTCTGTCACCAGTGTGATGACCCCCATAATGCGCAGGTCCACACGGGACGGAGAGGCAAAGAGACACCGTATGGCTCAGTTTAAACAAACAGGTATATTCAATAATTACACATGATTAAGGTTATACATCAGAGGCTGGGGCGTCCGAGCTTACGTGCCGACGACTTCATGGGGGCGATGGAGTGGCTCCGGAGTTGGGCTCGAGCGGTTGCTGGCAGAAGCTGCACGCCGTCGGGCTTCGGCGCTGAAGGCCCTCTTGGCGAACGATGTCGTCCTGAGCGTTCTTCTTCCGTTTCTTCGAGGATGGTTCACAAACTCTTTCTCTAGTGTCGTTCGGCTTGGAAGATGAACAGGAGGCGAGCTTGTAGATGATGACAGCAGAGCATAATTTTACAACATACATATACAGAGAGTTAAACTGGAAAAATCAGAACTGAATTTACAAAAGAACAAACTTTGCACTACTTTACTCATCGACCGGGCAGGTTAGTGCCTAAGTAGCATCACATTACATGCTAAGCATGGAGCCCCAGCTCAGACTGGACTGCATCCGTTTACATGTGCTTTTAAGCACTTGATTAACAAAGGACTAAGGGCGGTCATTTCCAGTGGCCCGCCCAAAGCATCAATTCTCCAATCCAAAATAACATGCGAGATGGGGACCACCCCTTGGGTTGGGCTTAGCCTCGAACCCAGAGTCTGTTAACAATACAAACTAAATAAACAACAAAAACGCCACCACTCTCTCTCAAGTGAGAGTATACACAGGCTCTCTCTTCGGAGCTAATTCACTAGCGCCTGTCTTTCCACATTCTTGGCGAGTACTGCCTGTCCGCCATGACAGGTGTCCGTCACGGCCCTTCTGGGAATGCGCTTTTGTTCACGAGGCACGGCGGGAAGCTGAGGGTGCCTTCCCGGCGATAGCCCACGTCGAAAGGGGAAGGAGGGAAAGAATGTTGTCTTCGCGGTAGCGCATAGCGTCGGCTGTGGTACGGCGCGCTCTGGCCCGCTGACAGCTTCCTTGTCCTGGAATGTGCCCGGAAATTGGGGAGGATAAAGCCTGTTTCCCCGGGGCGGCGGCGGGTCCGGTTGTTCTGGTCGTCACTCAAAGAGCATGGCTGGGTAATTGATGATGCCGCTGTCACGGGTCTCCGTCTACGCCGCGCCGTCGAACGTGGATCCTCGTAGCACACACGGAATGTCACACTACCTACATTATCGCTTTCCCTTCAGTGTTTTGTTACATGCCTTCACTGATGACTATATTAAGGGGTCTGCCATCTTGCAATAAATACCCATGTTTTGGTTCTCCAAAACAACATTTTGCATGCTCTAGAATGGCCTGTTTGCTAATGTTACTAAGAATGCACTCATATTTTTTTTATTGTCAGCAAACCTATATTTGCCTACTTATAAGGCCTTACCGAGAAAGGTATATTCACTGGATACTGATTGAAACACTCAGCCATTCACATGGCTCGCAATGTAGCATGGTTTCACCTCATAATGCTTGTACGCCCTCCCACAGCCTAGGATATTTACACCATAACATGTACTTAGCATCGCCGTCTTCCAAGTTACTTGCGTTCAGATCCCCTGTGTGGCATCACCTTGGGCGTTCTAATGGCGCATGGCACAAACCAAACTTAACTAAAATCCTAGAATGAGTTCAGACCTGAGCCCTTGTTTTATTTTCTCAGACTATTGTTGAAGCTCCAGTTTCACAGCACCAAAGGTGAATCTTCAATTTTCTTCATGTCGTGCAGAAACTGCACGTTTTTTTTTAACTCTTTACCGTCACATAACCAACTAATCTGTTCTGACTCATGTTTCCTTCTGCACTAGCCGCACTAGTACTGCTGTGCCTCAGTTAGCCCATGCCACTGCATTTCAAGATTGATTTTTGTTTTTGCCACTAATGGCTGGAATGGCCTTCCGCCTCACAAGGCTTACAAGCCTCTTCTCCTTTGGAACCTCAATCAAACAGGCAACAGAGTTTACTTTTAGAAGCAAATTTTCATTCTCAGAAACACCAACACCGTGAATTTCTAAATTTAGCTTCCGGTTTCTCCACTCTAATTCGTTCAAATCTGCCTCAAGTCTTCTAGTTGCATCGTCACAAGCGCGTGTGCTCTGTTCAAGGTGTTCTAGTCTTTTCCGTATTTATGTTGGCTCCTTTCCGATAAAGGTCAATTATATGCAAATATTAATTTGAAGATAAAAGAAGCATGTGAGATACAGTGACATTTCTCGCAACTAACCCTCAAGTGTTCACGAAGTAGAGCAAAAAGTGCTGCATTTCTTTAGAATATTAGTGCACTTATGAGCGTTTTGTGCAGTAGAGAGAACCGCATAGTCGCTAGGAATGTTTGGCTCCATTGCGTCGTTAAAGCATGCTTTTGTAGGTTGTATAGGAACATTGGTGGCGAGGCTGCAGAAAATTCTCTACGGTTTAAATACTGCTCAACCTGTTTCGAAATCGACTCACGGGACACACGGCTTGCTTGCTGCGAGCGAGAGATGGCGCTGGCGAGCGTCGCGGCTTCTCAATCGCGGCTTCGGCGGCGGCGATGCGCCGGTGCGTGGGTGCGCTGGCGCAACCCCCCCCCCCCCCCCCCCTTTTTTTTTTTTTCTCCGTTGGGAGATGCACGCGCCTCTCGCCCCGAGAAGGGCCCGCTGCCAAGGAACAGAGAGCGGATGACGGTTCCGCTGCCAAGGAACAGAGAGCGGATGACGGTTCCGCTGCCAAGGAACAGAGAGCGGATGACGGTTTTATTTTATTTGGCAATATACGAGGCGTTCCAGGTAAACGAGTCTCCGATGAGTTTTGTGTTTGCACTGGGCGCGGGATATACGATAAGTGAATATGCATGCGTAACTCTCAAGTAGCACCACTGTTGTGTGTTTGGATTTCTCGCGATATCTTTTAGAGCTTGAAGAAAAAAATTACTCGGACGGTACCTCGCTGCGAACAAGAAATTAATGTTTAAAAAGCTAGCTAGTCAATATAGCCTAATTAATCGACTGTGCAGTGCGAAAAAGAAAGTAAGGCAGGGTTTAATCATGTTTATACCAAAGGTCGAGTGAAAGCATTTTGGCAATGGCCCGGACCAGATTTCGAGGTCGTCATCGTGTCGGCCACGCTCACTTATGGTTGCACGCTCTCTAAGGTTGGACACTGAGTTATGGTTGGTCCAAATAGGCCGAGGTCAAATTTCGGGGCTGGCCCGGGTCACATTTAGAGACTACCATCGTATCGTGCACATAGAAATTAGCCTGAAAATAGATGTTGGTCCAAATCAATGAATGTCAAATTTCGGGGTGGGATGGGCAACATTTCGGAAACGACCCGGGTCTAATTTGGAGACACAATCGCTTAGGCCGTAGTCAAAATATGCTTGTCATCTGACTTAACGCTGTTGCGTTGAGGGCAGAAAGTTGTGATAGTTGGTTGATGTTCATGCTGAAGAAGTGTGCGCGGAAAAACAAGGACAAACGAGACATGCAATCGTCTTTGTTTGTCTCGCTTGTCCTCGTTTTTCCCGCGCCAACTTCAGCCTGTTGCTATCAAATGAGCCAAGTGCGAAGGTCACTTCAATGTCATATACGCACACCGGACTGAAACTCAAATTTTGCCTTGAATAGATACTGTAGTAATCCACACGACCCTCAGCAGTAGTGAACCCATTTTACGCACCTAGGACACTCCTTAACAATAATAATTGGTTTTGGGGGAAGGAAATGGCGCAGTATCTGTCTCATATATCGTTGGGCACGCGACGTTGGACACCGCGCCGTAAGGGAAGGGATAAAGGGGGGAGTGAAAGAAGAAAGGAAAAAAGAGGTGCCGTAGCGGAGGGCTCCGGAATAATTTCGACCACCTGGGGATCTTTAACGTGCACCGACATCGCACAGCACACCAGTAGGACACTCCTTCAATTGTTAAAAACGTGGTTACATTTAGCTGGACACCTCTTCTAATTACACGGAGAGAGAGAGGGAAACGTTGGGCAAAAATTGATTCCTTTACTCAATAAAACATTGGCTAAGTTTGAGCACATACAGTAAATACACAACTGTAAAATACAAGCATTTGCGATAGACATGGTTGCACACAAAGACGCATATCAGAATAAAATGCATTAAAACAGACAGGAATGTCAGCAAAACGATCCGGTAATGAATGTTACTAGCATTACATATTTATCTCTTTCAGACATTCATTGAGTTCGGCTATCGAGAAAAATCTGAAAATTTTTGCATGTGTATTAGCCGATCGATACTGGTAAAATATTCTCCAAACTGTTTTGCTAGCCTAATTCTCGAACGTTAGCATAAAGAACAATCTAGCAAGCCCTGAGAAACCATTTCTGTATTGATAACAGAGTTCATTACCCCCTACATATGCTCGATTTCGTTCACATTGGCCAGAATAATGTGACTGCAGTGCGCGCAGCGCTTTAATAGTAGCTTGCTATAATCCTATAAATATGTTTTGGTGCTGTACGCGTGGTGTTTCGCTGTAAAAACTGTGGAGTTAAGCAAATTTATTCAACTAACTTCAAACTTTTTCCACTGCTTGCGAGATCGGATTCTTTTTTCTGCGATAATAGTCAAGCCAAGCAACGCAAGCACACGACAGACGACTTTCACCGCACCTTCGGCATCTCCTTCGGACCCCGCCCACGCTGCCGCTGTTATTTCTTTTTTTTCCACGCCGGAGAAAAACAAGCCACTGGCGGAGAGTCACTTGGGAGAAGCGAGCGCCTTCCACAACTGGTTTGCCGGTGTACGGCGCCTGTTTCGATTAGAACACCGCGCCGCTCCGTCGCCGCCGCGCCGTAGAGGAGGCCGGCTGTGAGAATGTAGCCTAAGTCTGCCTTTTTCGGTTGACTTTTTGTGTTAGTTTTAACCAGAAACCATTGAAGTAATATATTTTCATAATCAAAATTACATGGAGAAAATTATGGTCACTAAAAAAAATGCGGATTTTGGTACGTTTTTCGGAAAATCAATCGGCGGTTAAAGGGTTAAACGGATCCTTTTTTTCTTATTGCGACAGTGTGCCTGTTGGCATAGAGTATTATCTACAAATATAGACACACACACTGGACTCTTGAAGGAAGTCCAGTAACGTCCGGTGGTGAGGCCCAAAATTCTCTTCGCCAGCGTGTGGACGGCCTGGGGGCAGTCCGCACCGGAGCAGGTGTTTCTGCCGGATAGCACGCAAAGAGGGGCAGGTCCAAAGCAAGTGTTGGCTTGCTTGGTCCTTGAAGGTATTGGTGAGCGCTATCAAAATACGGAAAGGGACGAACACACAGGAAAAAGCGCTTTCTAACAACTGTTTATTCTCTGAAGAAACACGACTATATGCACATATTTACGTCAAATCATGCACAGAAGAGGGAAGAGCGCCTGGCGCTGGCAACAGCGATAAGAAGGAAAAAAATATATAAAGAACGCAAACTAAAAAACACGAAAAGCTAAAAGACACCAAGGTAGTAGGTTGGGCCAGAAACAGGCGGGAACGCGAAATTATCGAAGCTTTCGCTATGCATGTTGCTCCAGATAAGCAATGCATCAGCTCCCCTTCGGTGATGTTAGGGAGTTAGGGACAACTGAATTAAACTACCTCAAGAATAGTAATCTTTGGCGTTTGTAAAGGCACGTGCTGATCGTTTCTTCAAATATATATATATATATATATATATATATATATATATATATATATATATATATATATATATATATATATATATATATATATATATATATATATATATATATATATATATATATATATATATATATATATATATATATATATATCCTTCATATCGCTGTTGTCAGCGCCATGCGCTCTTCCCTCTTCAGTGTATGATTTGACGTTAATATGTGCATGTAGTCGTGTTTCTTCAGAGAATAAAAAGTTGTTAGAAAGCGATTTGCCCTGTGTGTTCGTCCGTGTCTGTATTTTGATAGCGCTCACCAATACCTTCAAGGATGCATTTCCAACTAGCCCCAGTTGTAGCTCTGTTGGCTTGTCCTTGAAGAGAGCCCTAATGGTAAGCCGCAGGTCAACGAGTATACGAGAGAAAAGCTCTGTTTGGCAATAAACTTCACCTCATCGCCGTGGACCTTGTGAACAATCATGCGCACTTGAGTGCTTTTTGAGAGAGCTACGCAAGAGGCAGGAAAATAGATTCACAAGGAAATAATAAGGGATAACTTACAATGAGGCGTCATCCTTAACTAAACGCCTTCAGAATGGCATGCTCGTTGAAATGAGACTATTCCCTCTCATGTCGACTCAACCTCAACTGCGTCTACTGAACTGACCGTCCCTTAACCAGCAACACAACCCTTATTCCTCCCCCGCCTCCCCCCCAAACTTCACTGACTACTGCAGCGTCCACATGTCGAGGACACTGTTGCACCTGCAGCTTCTTTCTCCATGTGCTCAATGCAAGATTAATTTGGCGCTCAAAAAATGTTTTCTCTCTCGCAAAACATCAGTCAGTGCAGATCGCAATCTCCGGCCAGGTAGCGTCCAGTGCAGAAATATGAAAGACGCAGAAATTTAAAGATGGAAGCTAGGACCGTGGGGTTAAGTATTTTTTTAAGTACTTCTACTTTGGCCGAACAAACACTTTTCCCACTCTTCTGGTGATTTCAAATTACTCCTGTCTCTGGCTAGCCGCGCCACACCATATCTCATCATGTTAGCTAGCCCCATCTCTCCATCCGAATAAATACGTTCGGGCTCACAAAAGAAAGAAAAAGCTTGTCTGTCACTCTCAGGTAGTGTTCTCTAACAATACACCCTACTACCCTAATCGATCATTAGTTATCTCCTCTGGGCAATATATGCCTAGTCCAAGTTTGCCTTTTTCGGTGTCAACTGCGATGCTATTAATTTGCGTTCGTTCTACAATCTGCGCAGATCCATTTTTATGAACACCGTTCTTGTGATTTTCATTTTAACGAAAGTCACTACGCTGTCTTATTTAAAGTCTTCTCGTCATTATCGAAGCTGCGGTCTCCTGGCAGACAACTGGCAGCGTACAGTTTTCAGGGTGTGCGAGGTAGTTCTCAGAGTCATGCCACACCAGAGAGATGACCCATAAAATGAATGTGAACTGACCCTAACCTATACCTGGTTCGCGATTACTTGTTAATATCTTTCCGATCAAGGAAATAAACCCAGTTGTGCCCTATAGTTCTGTAACAAATGTGATGTCTGCCGCACCTTTAACGCCACCCACGACTGTACGCTGAGAAATACGAAGCCAATCGTGAAAAGTTCTCCAAATTTGTAAAATTAAATTGAATTCATGTCTATCGGTGAAACAGAAAACCCTTTTCAGAAAAAAATCTTCAGTGTAAGCTGCCTGAAAGGACAGCGGCAGGAGGGAAATCAAAACGCATACGTCAACACGCATCAACACAAAGATTCATTTTCGCAGACACTCGCAACACACGAAACATAAGAAGACAAGCGACATCAGAGTTAAATGGCAACAGGCGCTGCTGAAGCTGCGCTGCGAAGTGCGGCGGCAGAGTTGGGGCTGCGGGCGTCGTCTGGGACGGCGGGGCGTTACAAATCTCCACGTCTCCGCCGCCAACTCTGTCGGCGTCAGTTCAAACATCAACGTCAGTTCTCGTTGATGTTTGAACTAGATCGCCCTCGGTCGAGTTCAAACATCGACGAGAACTGACGTTGATGATTAGAGCAGAACTGGGCGCCGCCAGAACTCCTTCGTAGGGGAAGTACAAGTTCAGGAAGACGCCCGCCACGACAGCTGGTTGAGCTTTGCGGGCCGGTCGCTGACGGGTGCCTGCATCTTGGCAATGTCGACCGCATCCAGGCACGGGTCGCTCAGCTGCAAAAGTTTCAAGATATAGAGAGAGCAGAAGGATTACCACTTCGGGAAGAGTGCTTTATTGGGGACCACAGCTTTCACAGTTTGAGCCCGTTCCCTTTGCACTACACCCTAACGGGTATTATTTCATGCAGACAGGTGCGTGAAAAAATACTCTTTTTGTACAAACAAAGTAATTTGAGTGTGTAGCAAAATATCATTGCCAACCCCACAACAATCATTTTCAATGGATGGTTGTTCCCTAAAAGCTTGCCCCAGGCTCCAACTACGATGAGAGAGTTGGCCAACGCCTCCTCCGTTATGAGTACCTGTCAGATGATCCCTTTTATAATGGGAGTCGGCGCGGAAGCTTAGTTTGTCGGTCAACCGCAACGCTGCGAACTCCGGTGGGAGCCGAGCGTTACTTCTCTCCGGATGTTACTCATACAGTATATACAGTTACTCATACAGTATTCGGCGACGGCGTCGCGATGAGGTGCAGTGCGCCGGCGACCAGCTTGGCTATCCCGAGCCTTGATAGGCAGAAAATCTAGCGAACGGGGAAGGGCAGGAGAGAGGAGCAGGAAAGGTTGTGATTGGCCATGTTCAGCCGATTTGACGGGTACTGTTAATAGAGAAGGCGTTGACTTGGTCGAAGAAAATTCTGGTGTGGTAAACTGTAAGAAAATGTGCCGCTTTTTGCTAGCAACCTCGAAAATGTGAGACATCATCGTGATCAACCAAAACTGGCAAATTCTCGTGAAGATGAAATTATTTTTTTTCATCACGCAATATAGAAGCCAGGACAGCGGATTTTTATTACATTTGTAACTTCTTAGCGTTACCGTTAATTCTAACAAGCTGCGGCTGCTCTTCTCCCTGGCACTTTTCCATGCGTCCCAACACGGGGCATTAAAATACAGACACCTTGTGTCACCTACCCTGTGAAATGGGCAGCCCTCCGCGGGTAACAGTGTTCCCGCAGGCAGAGAACATTGTCGCCCAGGCTGCCCTTATCCGCAGCTTCCCCACGTCTCCATCACTGTGGCGTGGGATGGCGGGCCTCGGGTCGGGAGTGGACAGGGGCTCGGGCGCCATGTCACCAAACTGCCAGAGTGGACGCACCCAACACCGCGAGGTAAGGAAGACGCTGTACAGTAAACAGGACAAAACAGGAATCGATGTCGCGAAGTATGCAGGCGCGAAGACCAATATTTAATCATAAGATCACACTTTTAACAATAACAACCAGAGAGACGTATTTCGTATAAACATAACGAGAAATATGCCGAGCGAACAGTACGCACGTGATACTGTGAGACAGATAAACACAACAGAAATCTAAAGTGACCAAAAACACGCTTCCGCTTTTTCCACTAAGTGCGGAGTGCCTGAGCCTGACTATAAAGAAATTAATATTTTAACGAAATGCTTAGCTACCCATCTTATTTCTTTGTTATTCCCTTGCCCGTTCTTTTTGTGCAATGACTTTTTCATGAAACAACCAGCCAAGCGATGTTCCCCCGTTCATGCAACACTGCGGCTTGCACGCGGAGAAGAGGCATACGCACCAAACGTTTATGCTGAACTAAAAAAAAAATACTGGTTGGCTGGTCGCATGTAAGCTTCAGACCAGACTTCCTTGAACTCTGCAGTCACAGGCACCCTTGTCGGAAGGGGCAACAATGGGCCGGAGGAATTCATGTAGCGGGTGCCATCCCTGCTAGAATAGGTAACCCCGATACGCAATTTCTGCGAGCGATAATGCATCCACGTTACTAATTACGCTGAATCATACCAGCAACATGTTACAGGAATCAGAGTTACTATCGCTAATATCGAATCCACAATGAAAATGGCGAAGGTTCCACTGCATGATCATATTCTGGTCACAATTGAGATAAGCAATAATCTACGTGTTTGTTAACGCTCCATCGCCAAAGACAGACTAGTTCTGGGACCTCAAACTGCAGATGAAAAGCACGTTTGCACCCACTATTGAATGCTACCATACAAGGCCTTGACACGTATAACGCGGCGGTAGAAAGGCAAGCGCATTCTTCGGTCCTCGATGTGAGTCCATAGGGTATAGCATCGTTTCTGTCCGAAGTGACTTGAACGTGACTCTTGTTGTGTCGTAGGCTTTCGTTTCTACATGCAGTAGTGAGAAAAGGATTTCGTTACCCTAGGCGTAAAAAAACAGCGACTCTAAGCTAAAAGGAACCAGCATTTTAGCAGACACATGTGTCACCGCATTTTATTAATAAAGAGCCACTAATAATAACAGACCTTCACGTGATGCCGTGAAGCTCTAGTCAATAAAGGAAGCGGCCCGAGATGCCCAACATGAACTGAAAAGCGGTCGTAGAGCACTTTCGGCCATCGCAGACTCTTTTACATATTGTGCAGAACGTGTATCATTCAGGGCCCACTCGAAAGGAGGCCACCTTACAATCTAATGGGCAGCACGAACTCAAGCGGGGCGCTTTATGGTATGACAGCTCTTGTAGTCGTTGTGTCCAACCTGCACCTGGCAAGCTGGCTTTAGAGCACAGTGTTCACTTTGATGGACTCGATAGTGCATATTACCACGCAGGACAAGTACTGCTCACTGAGACTCTTCAGTTTTCTCCGCGATGCCGATCACGCGGATAAGTGGTGCCACTCAGGTTTGATGACGCGTCGGCCACGAATATTCAGGGCTGTTACCTTGATTTTGTGTGACCCACATGAACCTCTACGTCAGCTTGGGCTCGCGCTTCTGTAAAAATTTAATGGGAAATCGATGTGCCTCTAGTGGTCCGGACAATCCGTTTGTAGTTACCGGCGACGTTCTGTTGGAGCCATTACCGGCACTCTGCTTGGCTTGCACCGCCTGCCCTTAAACTAACCTCACCCTTTTCGTCACAGACTGAAAGAAGCATACCTCGCAGTCCTTCAAAGCCCCTCGAAGTCTGGGTGTTGGCGAACGCTTGGACAGGAGTCCACAGGGAACCAGCCGTTTTCCAAGATGTCGCCCGCTGCGAGGCATTCGTGGCGCCCGGTGAACGTGCAGCCCAGAGCTTCTTTTACCTCGCTTCGCGCCCCCTGTGCTCCGCCACATTGTCTTCCTCAAGCAGGTCAAATGAGCCCGGATGGTGAAATTCTGCCCAGTCCTGGAGCCACGTGACCTGATACTACAACTAACGAAACTGTGAAGTTCAATATTTTACTTTTAGAGCGACAGCTGTTCAGTGCCCGTTCCTGGGTTTTGCGTCGTAGTCTGTCGTCTGCGTAACTGGTGGACGCGTTTCCATGCGAACCACTCGGACGGTGGTTACCGCGCAAGGAGGGAGACATGACGTGAGTGGAGAAACGTGCAACCGGTGGGTGGCTGCCATAGGAACCATGCGGAGAGTGGTTACCCTGAAGGAGAAGTGTATGGCGAGAGTGTAAGAAGGCGAGAGCGGTCGGCGGTTGTCACGGAAACCACCCGAGGGGTAATTACCCTGGCAGGTTAATAAGGAAGTAGGCTTTATGGCGAGAGCGTAGGAAGGCGTAATCAGAGGATGGTTACAATGGTAACGGTTGCCGGGGGAGGCGGAGGGTAGGGCGAAAGCGTGAGAACGAGCAACAGGTAGGCGGTTGCCATGGGGACCAACCGGAGGGTAGGTACCCTAGAAGGAGAACGGGGTTGGCGTTCAAGGAGGGCACGGCAAGAGGAGGAGGGCATGACAAGTGTGTAGGAAGGCGCACCACGGCAACCATCCGGAACGTTGTTACCGTGGAAGGAGGAGGGTGGCTGTGGAGAGAGCGGAGCAATCTAGCACTGTCTATCTGCGGCAGCTGCTCCGGAACGCGACGCCCGAGGAGGGGATTATCGGCGGCGCTGCGCTTCTAGAGCGGCGGACTGAGGAGCAGACCTAGACGAAAAACTGTGTGCAAAACTAAAACGAGCGCCCTAGAACTACAGAGATGCGAGGTCGCTCTCATATTCACTACATTACATATTGTAAAATATAAATACCTTAAAGGGTCCCTGAAAAGGGTGTTTGAGGCTGCTTACAATACAATTGCATCATGTAGAATACAAGCCACCGAGTATTCCTTCCGAGTACAGTACTTCCGAAACGAACCAATTAATTGCAAAATATGTTTTTAAAAATTAGCGTTTCCACGCTTCGCGGCGACCTGCGGTGCCGAGCGTTCGCCCGAACGCTCGGCACTGCAGCCCCCCTCCCCCCTCCTGCGCCCCGTCGGCAGCCGGCGTTGGTACAGAGTTGGTGGGGATGGCGGAGGAACGCCAACATTTGAGAGTGGAAAAAGTGACGAGAGGAGAGAGAAAGGCGCGATGACGCGTACGTTCAAGTTGTGACCACAGATATCTCAGCATCCACAAAACGCATTAAGAAAATGCTAGCTGGAGGACATTTGTGAAGCGGCGTCCTTTAACATCGCAGGCACACCGCAACTTCCTTCGGAGCGCCTTTCAGAGCTCCTTTAGCAGCTGTCGCTGAAAGTCGCGTTAACCAGAGTTAACCGTCCTGTCATTTTTTTTCTTTTGTTGGCATTACTGAGGTCGTGGTGGTTATAGTTGTAGTCATCACAACATTGGTAGAATTGTAGAGACGTTACTCGTAGTATCAGTAGTAGAGACTTTTATATTAGTGGGGAGCCACAAGCGTAAGCGTCTACCGGATTACCGAACGCCGGTTGCGCACACGCTGTGGCTCAGCCCCTGCCACGGCGCGTGCGCAGGAGTCGTCCCGCGGTTTTATCTGTCTTTGTGGTTCAAGGTGAGGCCGCGTAGGTGCATGCAGACTTCAGCTGAGCTTATCTGTGATATAGTAAGCTAGTGGCGGGATCAGTCTTGCAATTATTTTGCCGGCAACTGCTCCACAGCTGCGACACTTAGATGTTAATAAAGCTCGGGAATTTGAGGCATAGATCATTGAGCTAGCAGATCTACGTCGCCACGCATATAATCACCCATAATCACGCATATAATTGCCCATAATCACGCATATAATCTCTTCTTGCACTAGGCATGCATAACACCATTCAGGAACTAGTTGACGCGAACCTTCAGAGGCAGTACCTTAGACTTGCCGCCATATACTCTCTTCCCTTCGCATCAACATACCTGCTAACCAGTCAACCCTTATAGCCATCCCTCGACACATCCATACACCTCTCGTTGTGAAACCCCTTCCTCGAAATGTCCATCCCCAATATCACATCCCTCGCCGCGCACCTCGCGCTAATGCCCTCCATAAGTATTATAGGCAAGCCCACGATGCCGTTTGGGTAGACGCCGCATGCACAGCTCATGAAGCGGTAGCAGTTCCCTACAATCCAACCCTACCTCGCCCCCTAACTCACCGTCTTCCCTCGGGCTCTACGCCTGAGGAGGCAGAGGAGACTGTCATCGCCCTATCCCTTGCACATTCGGACACCCAATACATCTTCAGCGATTCCAAAACGGCTGTGTCCAACTTTACCAGGGGCAGGATTAACGCCCCTGCCTGGCAATTGTTGAACACCCCTACCCAAAATTTACCGCGCAGGGTAGAGCTTCAGTGGGTGCCGGCTCACTCTGTGAACCCTGGAAACGAGGCTGCCAATAAATTGGCCCGAGGTTTGATTTGCCGGGCTCAGGACAGTCTCGATCCAAGATTCTCGAGGGAGCGGGCGCACACCTTTGCAGAGCTCACGCAAATACCCCGTTTGGACCGTCGGACATACCCTCCTCTCCACCCCTTTCTTACGCCCTCCCAACAGATCCTCTTCAGACGCCTTCAGACCCGCTCTCTGTCATCCCTTCAGCTTTTATCCTACTATTGCGGCACATCCCCTGCATGCTCCCTATGCGGTGACCCCCACGCCCCACTCTCCCATATCCTTTTTGGCTGCCCTGCTGACCCTCCCCCGCGGGGACAGCACGCCATCTCGAGCTGGGAGGACTGGGAGGTCCTGCTCATGTCTGAAGACCCGACATCGCAGCTTGCCGCGGTGACTCGGTCTGCCGACGTCATGTCCCGGCAGGACCTACTTGACGCAGTGCGGGACCGCGCAGTGGCCCAGGGACCCAGCTGGGCCTAAAACTCACTTGCTGAATAGAGTTTTTCTGCCTGTCTGTTACCCATAATATTCAACAACCGCCGCAGTCACGATTTGGAGTCTAGATAAGAGTCTTGAAGGAACTTTAAAATATGGCGGAAGCCTCCCTCCTATATGACTGAGGACTTTGTTTTGTCCGCTAGTCAGTTAGCGCATATTACGAGTGCTGATAGGATTCTCCGAGAAGTAACGAGGTCGACTCCGCAAGGTTCGCCTGGGTCGCTCGGCGATCATCTGCGTTTCCAGCCATTTTTCCATCGTTGACGCGGGCTTACTGTGAGTAATGGGCTGGTTTATTTTGCCGGAAGTTCCTCTTTCATACATGTTAGAAGAATTATACGACACACATCCTCATATGACGGCAATGAAGATTCCTGCCCGCTCAGTTTCCTGGTATTCGGGCTTGGACCTGGACATTCAGGACCTTGCGAGTCGTTGCCTACGATGTGTGCACTGTTGGCCTCTACGTTCAATGCAATATCCTTAGAGTTGACCAAAGCTCATTAGCTGTCGTACTCGCCTGCATGTGGACTATGTGGGAACTCCTGAAGGCCGAATGATCTTTGTTCTTATGGACGCGCGCGAAGACGAAATGGGTTGAGGCGGTGCCTCTGAAGTCTGCGACGGCTAAAGTAACTGTTGAAGTACCGCGTAGGTTATTCGCGCGCTTCGGCTTGCCTCATGCTGTTGCGTCAGACAATGCTCTCCAATTTTCGAGTGTGGTAACGGCACGGCACGGCACGGCGCGGTCACGGAACGATTCTCATATATCTTCAACGAGTAATGGAATCGTGGCTTGGGAAGGAGGCTTTCCTGGCGGCCATCGTCATGAATCACGTCATTGTCAGGCTTATATTCATGCGCCTGATAGCTTGGTGAGCAGTTCGATTTCGCTCCGGGGTCTTCCCATGGGCCGGATTTGGGTGCTACACTGATATCTGCACTCAATTTACATTTCCTACCGTGCGCATCGAGGAACTGCCCCATCATCGCTAGAAGCAGCTTCCAACTGACCCGCGAAATCATCGAGACAGAGTTGATTGACCGTTTAGGCGATGTCTCTGGGTCCAAGCCGTTTATTGCACTCTCTTCGAAAGAACTACAATGCTGCGTTTTCACTGATTATTTTGCTGGCTGAGAATGTGTTTGTCAGGACACGAATTGCCTATACCGGGTGTTTTTTTTTACTGTTTAGAGATCGTTTTTTCAAGCCCAGCGTGAGATACATCGTTGCGGTCTGTGCAGGTGGATTGCACACCAAGGCGGACATTATGTATGTGATAGAGATAAGTGATTAAAAGATTACTTAACATAAAATTAGCACATCAACTTTTTATTTTTGATTTCAAAGGTCAACATTATATTGAGAAATTGAAGGCTGCCGACATAGAAGCCGAGTCCAGTTTTTAAATTTTCTTTATCGGTAATGCATTTCGAAAGTTTTAACGTCAAAAAGACACATTTTTAGCTCGTAAAATTGGCTTCCCGCAATGCACATTTTTAAAGTGGCGACGCTAGGCGTAGTATTGTCGCGGAAATCCAGATAAATGCTTCTAGAGCATAAAATTGACAAACGGCTTTCGTATCTGCTGTATTAGAAATGCGATGTCGCAAAAGGCGTAGCGGAAGAAAGCATCTCCGGTCGCACATTAGCGCTGGAGCAAAGCGCCGCTCCGGATCGCACCGCCGAGCCGCTTCAACCTCCTCCGGCAGCAGCTCCGCTTCCAGGCGCCATGGCCGTAGGCGCCGCCGGTGCGGGACTTCGCGCTCCTCGAGCAGCCGTGGCCATGGCAAGCGGACGGGAAAGAGAGGAGGCCATTCGAACAGCGTATCTTCAGAAAGCAGCTCGGCGGGAAAACCCCGTAAGAAAACCATACGCTCTGGGACCAACCCGAAAGCGCGGGGCTGCCAAGAAGTAAATAAGAATCAAACGTGCAGCGCAGAGCGAATCGAGCAGTAAAGATGGGAGCCAATTCGAAGGAGTTAACCAGCAGGAGTCCTGGAGTGCCGTGGAGAAATACGGAAACATGCTTGTCTCCTATATGGCAAAAACGGACCGCTTGGTGTAGAAGCTGTATAACAACGCAGCTCGAGGAATCGTAGAGAGGAGTGATACGTGGGGCCCGAGAAAGAACCAACAGAGAAACTTCACTTCCGGCATCGAGGACGGGTGTTGGTCCAGGAGAGAACGAAAATTCAGTTCACTCAGACACTAAATGTTTTGTTCGGTGTTTTTTTTCTTTAACTGATTCCTAAGAAAATAGTACGCATGGATCACTGCGTGCTATTCGCGGACAACCGCCTAAACAATTTTTCATACCTCTTCCGATTTCGATTTCAAGTGCCGAGCGATGGCTGTGACGTGGAAGGTGAGTACAGGTTACGTGAGGCATGACAAAAACTGCGACATATAGTCACTGCTTCGTCGTCTTATTGGACAACAACGATAAAGCCAGCCAGCCACAATATCCGGAATCCAAAGTGAAGAAGCAGCATTTGCAGTGTAGTGTCCTTAATGCAGATCTTAGTTGGCCACCAAATGGAATCTCTGGTCTTTTCGCGACGTTGGCCTTCGTGGGGGCGTTGAAGCACCTCCCTTCGAAGGCAACTGGGCTTGCCATCAGCAGCAGTCCGTTACAGTCAGTCAGTGGACCCTGCGACGACCAATAAGGCCTCAAATAAGATCGCAATCTTTGTTTCGGTTCTCAACTCTGCTCCACTATATTGAACGACGCCTGGCACTCAGGATCTTTTTCTTGCTTTTAACGCAACCTTGACAACATATTGTAACAGTTGTTACATTGAAAAGGAACTGCAGCGGCTGAACGAGGGCACCAGAGAAACGGACCTACACTTCAGCGTCGTCTACTTCTAGAGGCTGCGATCTCTTTCTTCTTCTACTTCCAATCCTCGTGTCACTGCCCCCTCTTCAGGAGCATCGCCCCGATGCGGTGTTACCGTCAGACCGAATAGCGGGGAGAAAAAGTGTTCAAGAGGTACACCACGAGTCTGACATCACGGAATATGACTACATGCAGCCGGAAAGTCACTCGAGGGGTCGCCGTAGTACGGCTTCATTCGCACCACATGCACAACGTCGCTGCGCTTGCCGTTGTGCGATGAACGAGCTGGCGAGGCTGGTGCAACTTCGTACGTTACGTCGCTGAGGCGGCGGACAACAAGGTAAGGGCCGAAGTAGCGGCGCAGTAACTTTTCGGACAGCCCGCGACGACGAACGGGCGTCCAAACCCACACATAGTCGCCTGGGTGGTAGGTAACGTAGCGGCGTCCAAGGTTGTAGCGGTCAGCATCGATCTGCTGCTGACGGTGAATGCGGTGTCTGGCCAGTTGCCGTGCTTCTTCCGCGCGCTGAACATAGGTGACGACGTCGACAACAAGTTCACTCTCATTGTCAGGGGGTCCACGGGTAGCATAGCATCGAGGGGGGTGGTAACCTGTCGACCGAAGACTAATTCGAACGGAGTGAACTGCGTCGTCTCTTTCTGCGCGGTATTATACGCGAGTGTTGCGTATGGGAGAATTTCGTCCCATGTCTTGTGCTCGATATCAATATACATGGAAAGCATGTCGGTCAAGGTTCTGTTGAGGCGTTCTACCAATCCATTTGTCTGCGGGTGGTAGGCTGTTGTACGTCTATGGCTGGTGTGCGTGAGCTTGAGTACAGCCTGAGTGAAGCGGGCCGTAAATGCAGTTCCACGGTCAGTAATGATAGCTGCAGGAGCGCCATGACGCAGGACGATGTTGTGGACGAAGAAGTCGGCGACTTCAGCAGCAGTGCCGTTTGCAAGTGACGTGGTCTCAGCGTATCGGGTCAAATAATCTGTCGCGACCGCAATCCACCGGTTTCCTCTGGTCGACTTCGGAAAAGGGCCGAGGAGGTCTATGCCAATTTGCTGAAAAGGGGTCTTTGGTGGTGCTATGGGCTTCAGAAAGCCGGCTGGCTTCAGAGGAGGAGATTTGCGCCGTTGGCAATCCCGGCATGTGGTTGCGTATCTACGCACGGATGGGAGTAAATTGGGCCAGTAATACTTAAGCCGAATCTTTGCCAGTGTGCGACTAACCCCCAAGTGGCCGGCGGATGGTTCATCATGACAAGCGCTTAAGATTTCGGAGCGTAACTGGGATGGCACAACAAGCAGAAACGTCTCTTTGTTGCTGTCAAAGTTGCGCTTGTAGAGGACTCCACGCCGCAGAATGAAGGTCTGTAGTCCACGGCTAAACACACGAGGTACATGAGAATTCAAACCCTCCAGATACTTAACGAGTGGCGCCAACTCAGAATCTGCTCGTTGAAGCTGCGCCATACGGGAGATGCTAATGGTACAAAGAACAGGGCAATCTTCGGGGATGTCTTGCTTAGCCGGTTCCACGGGCGCTCGTGATAAACAGTCCGCGTCCTGGTGCTTCCGACCCGATTTATAGACGACCGTAACGTCGTACTCCTGTAAACGGAGGCTCCATCTGGCCAACCAGCCAGAAGGGTCTTGAATGCTGGCCAGCCAGCATAGCGAGTGATGATCGCTGACAACACGAAACGGTCGGCCGTAGATGTAAGGTCGAAACTTACTCAGAGCCCAGATGACGGCAAGGCACTCTTTTTCGGTCGTCGAATATTTCCGTTCCGATCGAGAAAGTGTGCGGCTCGCGTAGGCGATTACTCGCTCTCGGCCGTCCTGCCACTTTACGAGGATCGCTCCGAGGCCGACATTGCTGGCGTCAGTGTGGACATCAGTCTCTGCATTCTCGTCAAAATGAGCTAGTATTGGTGGACTTTGAAGGCGGCAGCAGAGTTCCTCGAAGGCTGCGTCTTGGCAACACCCTCTCAATGCTAAGGCCTCTCCACCGGCCGCGTGACGTCACGCCAAGGGACCGTGCAGGCCCCGCGCTCCGCGATTTCAGCGCGCCGCGCCCGTCTGCACTATTCGGGTACTGCCGTACGTAGCTGCCTTATAAGTGATTCCTTCATTTTCATTTTTGTCGTTGCTGCAGAAAAGAAATTCGCTAGTTTGTGCGCGCCTTAGGCTATCATTTTATCTGCTTTATATATTTTTTTTATTGCAGAACACCTTATTGTCAAGAAAGTTCGAGCTGCTAATACAGTTTTTTATAATAAACAATTTAGCATACGGCCGCCAATTTCGCATTATTGGTCATTATAATAAAAAATTGATTAGTTAATTTCAATTAATCATCTAATTATTAGGTTCTATCACGTACATGATGTCTGCCGTGCGGTAAAATCCATCCGCACAGACCGCACATGCGTATATCTAGTTGTTAAAGTAGAAGTTCGTGAACATTGAAAAAAAAAACACCGTCTACTGCGCATTGTGTTAGTTTTATTCTGTATTGTGTTTTGCTTAAAGCTTTCACACACAGCAATAATGACACTCACAATAATGTTGCGCTGTTGAGTATTTGTACAGCTAATCTGACCCTTACAATAAAAAACGACGAGACACCAGCAATGAAGTGTGCGCAAAGCATTTTTATTGCTTGGGAATAAAACTTACTTCTTCTTAAGCGTTGCTGCTTTCCGGGCTGCGGCCTTCTGCTGCGCATTGTCTTGTATGGCATCATTTCTTAGTTTGCAAAAGTTGTTTAGAACAACGTTGGTTGCAACGCGTACTACCAAGCGCAGGAGAGTTTGTGCAGTGTGGCCATTTTCACATGTCTCAATGTCGTGTTCGTCCAGGAGGGAAATCGTCTGTGAAATCACGACACCACGTTGATTTCTACAGGAGAGAAAATCTTCCGCGGTTGCTCCAAAAGACAACTTCTCTGCAACTAGTTTAGTCATCAGTACCATGTGAACTGTGCATGGCTGGGGAAACTTCAGCCCTCCTCTCGACAGGTTAGCTATCATGGCAGTATTTTCCGCTTCGATCTCTCGATTTTCAATCACCAATGTGCTGAAGCAAGCAGAACATGAAAGCTTCTTTAAAGCAGCATGAGCAGCGTATCCTGCAATGTAGACAATAGCATCCATGTCAGAGTGGGCGTGTGTAATATCGTCGTCGCTGACAGCCACAGAAAAGTTGCATGGGACAAGATCCTCACTTACGTCTTCAAACTCTGTTTCCTCGCGTGGAAATGTCAAAAGTTTTTGAAGACGAAGCTTCTTCTCACATTCGTAGAGCTGACGCACGGAAATGTGGTACTGTGATCCTGCCAGCTGGCGGTAACGGCCGAACCGGTCTTCTAGCGCATCCGTCTGAAATTTGCCCAGCAGTACGTACTTGAAGTGAAGTTCTTCTAAGCAGTAGCGCGAGAGTTCTACCAGAGAATAGCATGTCAGTCGCAAAGCACTGTGAGTCTCTTTCGTCAGCGAGCCACTGGTGATGTTTATTCTTGCCCAAGCGTCCAACCAGTCCACAACGCCGCTCAGGAAAGCTAACTGTGTGTCATCAACAGACCTTACAGGGTCTTGCATGCTGTCCCTTAGCCTCTGGCCTTTGCAAGGGGTCTTAACATTGACTATTTGCCACCATGTGAGGATAACGTCAATGAAAAGAGCAGTCGACTCAGCTTGAGGAATCTTGAACGCGGAACCATGTGTCCTGAGGGCATTTGAAACAAACTGATTAATGACGTCGAGAGCGAGCTTTACATTTTGCCGCTCCATTGAGGTTGGATTCACGGCTTTTGCGTTCAGTCTGTAAGCAGCCTTCACAAGCGACGTCTTCTCTGAAGAATAAAGCTGCCGCACAGCTGCGAAAGAAGCAGCTTTCATACGAGGAGGCCCTTCGGGCATTGCTCCACTCAAGTCCATTTCAGGGAAATAGAGGCATGTTCCAGGGTTTTTCTGGTTAATCCAATTGTTCCTAATGCACTTCAAGAGATGCACAGGATCGACCACGTAGAAAAGAGGGCGAGCGTTATCGGCTGGATGGGGATAGACAATGCTCACCTGAGGACTTGTAGCAAATAACGACATCATCTTGCGGTTCAGAGCATTGTTGTCCGTTATCACAGCGATAATTTTGAGCCCCATTTTCTCAACATTAATGATTATGTTCTTAGCATGCTCGTGCAAAATTTCTGCGCTCAGTTTGCTCACAGGTAATATGTGAATGACGTCCTTGTTTGCAGAAAGGAGTGATTGTACCATGAACACATGGGCTGTTGTTGCTGGTTCCGTTGAATGAACCGACGATCCTACTATTGTGCCCCCTTTGTAGTCGAAGTATGGTTTTATGTGGATCTCATCGATCATCAGGGTCACTGTCTTCTCGTGGTCTTTCATTGATTTGACTCGTTCTCGGATGTAGGAGAGACAGTGCGGTTGATTTTGCTCCACAAGAGGGTCAGCTTTGTAATTTGAGCAAACACGGCGCAGTGTGGAAGGATGGGGCAGAATGATTCTTGATGCAGCTCTTGTGAAGTGATATGCGTGAGGAGAAATTGAATTCAAAATACTGGCGAATACCAGCAGCTCTGCGCTATACACATGCTGTTTCGCGAGGAGAAGCTCTATCTGCTCAACCAGAAATTTCAGCAAAGAAGACTGTTCTTTCGTCGTATCACTGTCCTCAATGAGGTCTGCAAGCAGTGAACCGACAAACTGCAATACTTTAGTATGTTTCGACTCTTTCGTCACCTCAGGTATATTATGCAAGCCTATCTCGAGTTCTTCTAGCAGCAAGGACAGGCTGGAGGTGTCGCATACTTGAGCTGGCAGAATCGTGCCTGAAGGAAGCGACAGAAGCTTCACTCCATTCAAGAAAACAGAAAGTGACAGATCAGGGAGAACTACCAAGGCGCATTTCACATTAGGTGAAGGATCATTCTCGATGAGAAGGAACCTAACGCACTGCTCATCGACAGAAACGGTCCAGAATTTCGTGTTGCAGATTCCAGGCAACTTAGATTTGAACTCCTCGTAAGATGAAACTTTGTTTCTTTTCTGTTCAAGCTCATTAGACTGAAGTGACTTCCTCATAGCCTCCTGCAAAGCAGCGTTTTCCCTTCTTGCTTTTTTCGTCTCTGGCGATTCACTCCGTCCAGGCGTTGAGGACAAGTATTTTGGGCAGTTTGGAAAAACAGAAGGCGCAGCATCAATCTTCAACTGTAGCCTGTCACGCTTCACCTCTATTATTTTCCCTGTCAGTTCATCTTGGTGTGACAACGTCGTAATGAAGTCGCCTGCGTGGAAGTGCAGTTCACACACCTGCACGAGAAAATGAAGCAAGGCCATTCGCCATGACTCTCCATTGCCTAAAACACTAAGTAAAAAGAGTCTGAATAGTGAACAGCTTTTACATATTTACACAGCTTTTACACAAGCCTTATGCACATCCACAGAACTAAATGCTTCCTGGACAATTCATACATAAGTGTAAGAAGTGATATCATTGCCTACAAAGACAGCATGCCTTTCCGGGAGCGACAGCTCACAACTAAGATAATTACCAGCGCCTATTAAGCAATATTTCAGAGTCTTACCCTCGAATGCTCTGTAGGTGTGAAATCCTTCCGTGGAATGGCTCGCAACCAGGCTTTTCTTCGTACTTCGTCTCTTGGGAAGCAATAAACACGTACTTTGGGACCATTCTGGTAGTTCCCGCGGCACCCGGGAACACAGCACCGGCCCATGTTTCACGAAGTTGCACTCGCTACACGGCAGGCAATCAGTTTCCCATTCGTGCGCTAGCACAGGTACGCACGCCACACAAGAAACGGCCACACGAAACAGACACAGCCGTGCGAGGAGCGAACGGAAATGCACCCAACGCCAGGCTGAAAGACTCAAGCAGCAGCTAGACGCTCACTGCAAGACTGCGTTCGTGTCTGTGCTTGCCCGGGCAAGCGCGAGCACATCGAGGGAGACAACCGAGCGGAGCGGAGCCGCGCTTGGTGAGCAGCCTGACCGGACACTTGGCGTGACGTAGCGCGTGTGGAAAGGAGGGCCTGGAGAGGCCTGAAGAAAGTATTTAGAGGGTGTTGGTCTTGGGCACTTCCCCATACGAAGGGTGTGTCATCTCGAGTCAAGGCAGTCAATGGCTCAGCTAGGCGAGAAAAATCTTTAACAAAGCGGCGGTAATACGAGCAGAGGCCCAAAAAACGTCGGAGGGCCTTCTTGTCGGTTGGGCGTGGGAAACTGGAGACGGCGGAAGTCTTGTCGGGGTCTGGAAGAACACCTTGTGCGCTGACAACATGTCCTAAGAAACGGAGCTCCTCGAAGGCGAAATGGCATTTCTCTGACTTGATCGTTAGTTGTGCAGACTGAAGAGCTTGAAAGACAATGCGCAATCGCTGCAAGTGTTGTTCGAAGCTAGACGAAAAGATGACCACGTCGTCCAGGTACACAAGGCACGTCTGCCACTTCAAACCAGCTAAAACAGTGTCCATAATGCGTTGCAATGTGGCCGGAGCGGAGCAAAGTCCAAACGGGAGCACCTTAAATTCGTACAGACCGTCGGGTGTCACGAAAGCCGTTTTCTCGCGGTCTCGCTCGTCCACCTCGATCTGCCAATATCCGCTTTTCAGATCTAAGGAAGAGAAGAACCTGGCGTCCCGTAGTTGGTCAAGGGCATCATCGATCCTCGGGAGTGGGTATACGTCCTTTTTGGTAACATTATTCAGTTTCCTGTAATCAACACAGAATCGCAACGTGTTGTCTTTCTTTTTCACCAGGACCACCGGCGACGCCCACGGACTTGTTGACGGCTGTATAACGTCGTCTGCAAGCATTTCATCGACTTGCGTTCTAATAGCTTCGCGCTCTTTAGGCGAAACGCGGTATGGACGCTGACAAACTGGTGGCGTGGCCGAATCGGTGACAATGCGATGCTTGGCTACCGGCGTACGTCCGACCTTGGAGCTCGCCGCGAAGCAATCTTTAAAATCAAGTAGCAGCGACGACAGAAGGTTCTTCTGATGAGGTGACAACTGCGGGTTGATTTTAACCTTCTGAAGGGCGTTACTTGGTTTGGCATCGTC
This sequence comes from Amblyomma americanum, assembly GCF_052857255.1. NCBI lineage: Eukaryota > Metazoa > Arthropoda > Arachnida > Ixodida > Ixodidae > Amblyomma > Amblyomma americanum. The sequence continues at coordinate 100,334,918 of NC_135497.1, read as the reverse complement.
GTGAAGATTCACCTGTACGGGGCACAGATTCGACAACCTATCCACGTCGTCGAGGAAGGCGACGGCCGTTCCCTTGGCGAGGTGCTGAATTTCGTTCGTGAAATTCGTCAGAAAAACTGTCGCACAGCCGTCATTCAGTTCAACAAGACCGCGCGCGATAGCCACACCCTTCTCGAGCAACAGCGAAGGGTGACTGTCCGCAATACCTTCGTAGTCGTGAAACGAGTCGTTCCTCACTAACACCAGCACACTGGACCGTGGTGGCAGCATTACGTCGTCTTCGACTATACGCAGAGCGTTGACTCCTGGGCCTTCTGTGTTATTGTGCGCCACGGCTTGCTTCGTCGAAAATATGACTCGCGCCTCGTGTAGATCGATCACAGCACCGTTTGCCTGTAGAAAGTCGAGGCCCAGGATCAAATCTTTCGAACACTGGCTCAACACGACGAATTCATACACGTAGACGAAACCGCGGATGCCGATTCGGGCTGTGCACCTTCCGGCCGGGCTAATGAGGTGACCTCCAGCCGTGCGAATGCTAGGGCCCAACCATGGTGTCAAAACTTTGCTCAATTCCTGGGCGAGGGTGTGGCTCATCACGGAATAGTCAGCCCCAGTATCAAGTAAAGCGATGGTGTCAGTTCCGTCAATCGTCACACTCAAATCAGAAGTAGCGCGTCGGATGCTGTCGCTACCTGCCTCGGTGAGGAATCAGCGTATCGGTATATCGGCGGCGGAGGATCTTCAGTTGTCCCGACAGCAGCGGCCTTGCCTCCGGAGACCGCTGGAATTAGTTTTCCCGGCGTGGACTGGGAGAACGCCGCTCAGGGTAGCCGGCGTCTCGGCGAGGGCTTGGGGAACGGTAACGCAGCGGAGATGACGACCTAGGATCGTAGCGACCGTATGTCCCAGGCCTCTGACGGGCCGACAGATGAGCTTCAATTTTGAATGGTCGTTCGCCATTCCGGGGGCAAGGGTCGTCGGGCGCGAAACCACGCAGACCCACTCGGCGGTACGGGCAGGCCCTGTAAAGATGTCCCGCCTCACCACAGTGGTAGCAAAGGGGCCGCCGGTCCGGTGCACGCCACACTTCACACTTCCGTGGCCGCTGATAAGCTGGTCGAGCAGGCACACGGGAAAGACCAGACTGCTGCGCTGCGTGAGTCGCGGTATTCACGTCGTAGCCTGGCGTTGGGGCCCGGCAGAGGACAGATGCATAGGTTGGTCTGACCTCAGTCTGTCTTGGGATCTCAGGCAGTTGTTGCTGCTGTGCTGCTAGGCGCACCTCGTCCCGGACGACTTCAGACAGCGATGTAAAAGACGGCGCGCTGGGAGGCAGCTGGAGGGCTTGTAATTCCTCCCTGACGATCGACCTGATTAGGTCCCGTAAAACGGCCGCATCACTCCCTAGCGGCATCGAAGAAACAGCGGGCCCAAGCGTGCTTACATCCCGATTGTATTGCCGGGCTCATTGCAGGAGCGTCGTCTCCATGGTAGTCGCTTCCGTGAGGAATTCGGCAACAGTACGCGGTGGACTGCGCACAAGACCGGCGAAAAGTTCCTGCTTGACCCCGCGCATGAGGTGGCGAAGCTTCGTCTCCTCCGCCATGGATGGGTCAGCACGCTTGAAGAGGCGCGTCATGTCCTCTACATACATGCGGACGCTTTCGTTAGTCCGCTGGTTACGGGAGCGAAGCGCAGCTTCAGCTTTCTCCCGGCGGTCTGCGTTGGGGAATGTAGCTATGAGATTTTGGCGAAATGTCTCCCTCGTGGTTCTCGTACCATGTCCTAGCGGAGTCCTCGAGCGCAAAATACACATTATGGAGCTTACGGTCGTCGCTCTAACCGTTGTAGCGGGCGACCCGCTCGAAGGTGTCCAGCCAGTCTTCCGCATCTTCGTACACGTCGCCGTGAAAAGATGGCGGTGTTCGCGGCATGTGGTAGAGGATGGGCGCCGGGAACCTACTGTCTGTGGCCATTTCCGGTGGGACCGTCGGTCGAGGCTGCGTCTTCCTCGTCGGGTTGTCAAGAGGCCCGAACTCAGGTGTCTCACCGCGGAGGTGGCGGCTTGGGCGCTGATGGACCGGTGTGAGTGCCGTCTTTATCTCAAGGCGTACGCAGGTCGGGAAGCGTACCCAGCACTGCTCCACCAGATGTGTAACAGTTGTTACACTGAAAAGGAACTGCAGCGGCTGAACGAGGGCACCAGAGCAACGGACCTACACTTCAGCGTCGTCTACTTCTAGAGGCTGCGATCTCTTTCTTCTTCTACTTCCAATCCTCGTGTCAATATCTTCCGAAGCTGGTAGGCATTGCATCAGAACTTCGTCGCTGACGGCAGCTGCTTTGAGCATTAGCATTCTGCTGTGGAAGGACAGTTGGTAGAGCTCAAACGGCGTAATGAATATCGCGAGCCACTGGATTTCAGCTGGTGGTTGAATGTGGATTTTTACGTCTAGTTTCTGCCTAGATTAAAAACACTGTTCCGTCATCTAGGCTTCCCAGCATTTCTTCCACAGTTGGCAAAACATTTCGTTCCTTTTTTGCACATTCGCCTTGGTGTGTTAAGTTGTTAAGTCGACACAGATGCGCACATCAACTGATGGCTTCTGAAGTTGTACTATGGTAGCGCACCAGACGGTTGGCTTTTCAGTCTTACGCATTATGCCTTGATCATCCATGTCTTCGAGCTCTCTCTTGCTCCTCATGCGAAACGGAATCCATTTGGGGTACGCGACGGCATAATCCACCACATCGTCAGTCCGCACCGCACATGGTATGCAGCCAATGCCAGAGAAGACATGCTTGTATGTCACGCTACGGCGTCGTTGAAGCGGACAACTCCAAGCGCTCGCGCCACTGGCAATCCGAGGAGTCCTAAGGTGGCGACTACTAGAAAATCTCTAGAGAGCACTTTCTCGTCCATTCCATTTGGTCTTTGAACGTTCCCAGAGTACGCAGAGCAGCATCGCTCGGTTCTCTCAGGTCCTTTGCTTTTTCCAGATGCGGCGGGAACTTACCTTCGGCGATTCGTTGTTCTCGAATTCTTCGTCTGAAGCGTGATGGGACCGCAGGATGTCTCGCGGATTTCGGCCCATAGCGCATAGCAGCGTTCTAATTGGAATTTGTCGTTCTATTTCCAAACTTCCGAAGCATAGCTGAAGTGTTCGAACTTTTTATCCACGCTGGCCTGTAGATGAAATTCGCATGTCGAAAAGCTGCCGAGGCTAGAGGCTTGCCATTTTGTTTCGTGGAGACTACTGTCGTTCCCGTCCCTCTGTGGTCGGAATGCTTTCAGCACCCTTGCGACCGTGTCCCGTTAGGCGGTTAGGCCTCGTGGAACGGGTCCCGAACTTCTGAAAGCTCTGCGACAGGTCAGGGCGCAAAAAATTAGAGTTATGTCGGTGTCGTCACGGAATGACCATGACGATTGTCATCAGTACGCAAACACTTTAGCTCAACACCGCGAAGGCTTCTTCAAAATACATATACAGGACTGAGATATATGCGCTTTTTAATGATGAAAATATTTTGTTTTTGTTACAACCAGGCTGTGCAGGCAATGTAATTTATCTTTTTCAAATTCCGGTTGATCTTTGAGACTACGATTGTTCCAGTCACGAAAGCTTCATCACGCATCCGACGACAAATCATAAGCGCAGGCTTCTCAGTAGCCTGTTGATACGCCTGCATAGTTTCTGCGCGAGCACAGCATAATTCCGGGTCGTCCGTTTAGGAGCCGACGGCACAATGACTTTTTATAATGAATGACAGCGACTGTATTATACCTCTGGAGGGCCTCAAAAACTGCTTGTCCGCGCATACGCGCCTTTCGAAAGGCGTGCCCCACTCCCATCTACCCGCCTGCGGCGCCGCTGGTCAGTCAGTGCTGGGGGACGTAGCCCTTGACCAGCGATGGGGTGATCTGCGACACTACATGCCACCGCTGGACAACAGTGATGTTCCACGCACAGTTCTCTTACTCTATAGGCGTAAAATTCTCGTTTTTTTTCAGCATTTTACTCTGCGGTATTTCTACAATTTTTCATTAATCATTGCTTTTCGTAGCAAATAATGAAGTCAGGAGGGCAGGAACTTCGCAAACAGTAGTAGTTACGAGTGTTTTTGTTCATGCGCTGGCGCTAAAAAGCACTCTCCGATTTTGCCGTTGACTGTACGGTCCCACCTTGGCAGGTGGCAATTAAATTAATGATTCGTCTCTCGAGAAGAGCAGCCTGGGTCTCACAAGTCCCGCCGGCGGCAGCATTTCCAACCTCGGGGCAGTGGCACATGGAATTGTATGAGGACACCCAGCGATCTATGAATGCAACGTAGAAAACGACTAATTCTGCATATATGGCCATTAAGGTGCAAGTGAAGAGGTTTTAGAATTCGGCTAGCTTAAAGGGGTCGGATATGTGACACTTGTAGGTAAAGCATGCGAAGCATTTTTGTGCTAGGATTTGGAATGGTGACCTAATCACCGACTAAAGCGGCGTCGGCGTTCAGGCTGCTCTGCAGTGCGCCGAGATGGGCAGAGGCCGCAATGATGACGTCACGTAGGGCGGCGCGGGGTTTCCAGCCAAGAAAAGGTTGTTTCAAGGGAGTAAACCAACGCCGCCGCAGGCGCAGCCAACGAAGCATTGCTTGGCGGTGTTAGAAAGCGCACGGCAACTTTTGGGCGAAGACAGCGTACGTCTTAAAGTTCAAGAACGATATCGTCATGAAAGTTTTTCTGCACGTCTCCAGCGCAGTGAGAAAAAGCCTGACTATCGTCTGGGTTTTATCGGCGATTACGTCGCTATTTTAAATACAAGCGCAAAACTACTTGGCATGCTTTACCTTGAAGATTTATATATTCGATTTCTTGAAGAACCACAAATTCGAAAAAAAAAACAGTTTTACCTCCCCTTTAGCCAATTAACGCTATCTCGGCACACCTTCAAAGGGCAAATTAAGAGGCTTGAGAATTCGATGAGTTTATACGAGCCGAATGTGTGAAACTTGCAGGTAAGGCATGCGTAATCTTTTTAAAGCGAAAGGTTTACTGGCCGCGAACTTGCGATTTCGCCGTTGCGGTGCTTCGAGCAGGCACATGACGTCACAACGCGCGCCTCGACGTGGATATTTCTCTCTCTCTGGCTCTCTAGTCATTACTGCGCATGCGTCACTAGTAGAACCGAGCCACAGGTGTTCAGCCGCTGCGCAGCGCCGCTCCTTTCCTCAAAATCTAACTTTCAATTTTCAGTTTTATTTTTCTTCTCTCCTTCCCTCCTTTATCCCTTCCTTTGCGGCGCAGTTCGGGTGTCCGCCGAGACTTGTAAGACGGTTATGGTCCCACTTCCTTTCCTCAAAAACCAAACAAAACAAGTGAGCCGACGGCGTTCATAGAGTTCATTGGCGTAGACAACTTTGCAAAGGCCGTTCATTTTCACGAAAGGAAAGGCGCACAACCGGCTCCATGAGACAGTGGAGACCTAAATCTCGGTTTCTTGTACGTGGCGTTGGTGTCCAACTGCAAAAGCCTGCTTTGATTGCGTTTCGCACACTGGACAGGCAGGGTGCCCCACCTGCCACCCTGGGAGGTGGCATGCAGTTAATGGCTGATCGCGAGAGATTGATCACCAAATGAACGCTGCGGCCTAGCTATTGCTGCAGTGAAGCATGTAAGCCACAACCACAACGCGGTCAGCGCTAATGCATGCAGGCCATGTCTCTGTCACCACCGACACTTCTATCAAAGCACGAATGGGGCGTCCGCATATCCAGAGAGCCAGTTATGCGCCCTTCCTTTGCTCAAAGCCATCGCCGTCTAGAACATCGTCAATGCCAATGGCAATGAACACAGTGAACGCCGACATCTTTCACATTGTATACCTTGGATTAGCTATGATAATCCACATTAATTTTTTCGCTAGCATTTGAAATGGCGACGTAATCGCCGACTAAAGCGGCGTCGGCGTTCAGGCTTCTCTGCAGTGCACAGCAGCAGGCAGAGGCCGCAATGATGACGTCACGTACGGCGGCGCTTCGTTTCCAGCGAAGAAGTTGTTGTTTCAAGGAAGAAAACGAACGCCGTCGACGGTGAAGCTCACGAAGCATTGTTTGGCGACATCGAATGACGCACGGAGCATGTAGACGAAGGGAGCGGGCATGTGAATTTCCGGCAACAGTGACGTCACGACGAGTTTCTTCGCACTCCTCTATCGCAGTGAGGAGAAGCCTGACCGTCGTCGCGGATCTAATCAGTGAGTACATCACGATTTTAAATGCTAGCAGAAAACTACTTTGCATGCTTTACCTTTCATAGATTCTAATTTTTTAATAACGTCGAATTCTCAAAAAGCCATTTCACTTTTCCTTTTAAGGACGATTTCGCCGATCTTTTCCTAAGGCCGGCTTGACCATGTAAACCAAACATCGAACCGAACTCAAAGTGCTAGCGTACCTAATTCGCATTTTGCCTAACCACGCTAAATCGTCCGCTATTGTTTTCCTCCACTCCGCCACATATTTCAAGCAAGGACAGCTCGAGGCAAATATTGACCACCATCACCATCTAAGGCCTCGTGTTAAAAGAAAAAAGTGTCAAGTATCCACTTTCAAGCTTTGCTAAAGCGGAGTGCAGTTTTTGACGGAAGAAAAGGAAAAGAACCCTTTGTAATAAGTGCAGAGCCAAGGTTCTGTGCTTCTAGGAAACGTCAGGAGGCTTGTTATGCCTCCCCAGCGTTTCATATCTCTCGGAGGTAAGAAGAACTCTGGTCATCCCTCTCCGAAAGTGTTGACCTCCGCGGATGCTACGAGACCCCCAATAAAATGCTTAGAAGCAGTAGGGCCCGCATTCTCCAAATCTCTTCAATTCAGCCCCGTGGATATTTAAGGCATTGCTGCCTTTCAGGTTTTCTGGTGCTAAAAAACAGGGAGCACCAGCAACTGCATTCCTTATTTGTTCAGGATGAAGATTTTAGTAATGAACCTGTATCGAAATGCCTAGAAGTCAAACAGCCAGGGAGTCTGCCTTGCTAGTCCCGTAGCAATCGTGGGGGCTCCTTCCTTGCTCATAATTAGTTGTAGCTGGACTGTACAGCACCCCCTTCTGGTATAATGCAACACCTGTATCGTCTGGTGGAACCGTTCAACTTGTTCTCTCAGTGATCACTTCCGTGGTGGAACAACTTGCGCGGTGTGCCGTGTGCATTCTACCGAACTGTGATTACAAAGTGGCAGCGGCCCTCGGATATCCTGCACTTGATTTTTTGTATGAACCCGTTCCCTACACAGTAATTGCATTCACCGACTTAAACCACGTCTTTGTCAGTCACACAAGGTAAACATGAGAAGTGTATGGCATCAACACCACTCGGAGGAACCAGTACCGCGAGGAATATGAGCCGCTCTTCGGTTTCAACTACGGAGCTTCTGGTTTGTAAGCTTCGCCAGTGAAACACCGCGCACGAGGTGTAAGCAACTTTACAAGTGAGCGATAAGGAGAATAAAGGAACGGACACACTAGTGCAACAGACCTGGAATTCGGCGAAAGGAATGCCACACGGAATGCCACACGGCATTCCTCGAAGGCCAATCCAGCAAAGGCACCATTTTTCATCAAAGGAGTGAAAGCTTAAAAGGCAGCCACACAGTTATACACGGTGCAGCCCAAAGGTGAAACAGTCGTTTTGGCTTAGCACCCGCTGCTGTGCACGAGGCGGCTGAAGTGAGAATTTTATATTTAAAGTGGGGTATTCTGTTCATTCGTTGAGCCCAGACAATTTTTTAAAGATTCTAATTACGTGCTTAAAACTACTGCAAAAGCTACTCTCATCAGCAACAGCAGGTTTTGTGTATTGCCTTGGCCACCAGGGGCGCTCGGTGTTGCTGCAACACTTTCACTGTCTTGAAATCTGGGCATAAAATATGAAAACCCGTACAAAAAGCAAAGACAGAGACACCTTTCGTATAAAAAAAATGAAACTTTGTTGGCTGTATTTTTTTTTATTTCTTTTACTTTTTGACGTTGGATGGCGCTGCGATCGCAGGTTCCCGAAGGCCGCGCCTTTGGACTCAAAAGTCTCTGACGGACGCCTTCGCCTCCAATGTCCTTAGCGGCAAAGGCGCAACATTTGTGCCGTGTAGCTGCACTCCTTACGCCTTTGGATATAAGGACCCGATTCTCAAAGGCCTTTCGGTGCCTGTGTGACAGGGGTATGAGGCTCGTCCAAGGCAGCTCCGCTACATCCTTGTGACAGGCGTTCGAATATACCCACACGAACACGTGGCTATGTGGTGTTATCACAAGGTCTTACGACACCCCATCGCATGTCATCACGTGGCTTCACATCACCCCATCGGATGTTTATAAGGTCAAAGGTCAACGCGAAGGTCATACAACGTCAAAGTGAAACTAAAGAACAGGGGTCAAGGTTTGGGGTCCGACACCATAACTGCACACATATGGTGATACATGGCTATCCTTTGATGGGCTGAAGGTCGATCAAGGTCGTTGTGCTGTCTAACCGAAGACTGCTTTCACTAGCGTAGTGAAGCTTTTCGCGTGAAAAACGCGCAGGGCGCCGCAAAATGCACGGCCACATCAGCGGCGAGGAGTCCGCGGTGAAACGCTGCCGAGGCAGCCGGACCAACCCGACCCACATCCCTGGTGTGTCAGCTCCGCGGCACGCGACAAGACGCAAAAATTAAACACAATCAACGTTCCGCTGAACGCATAAAAGTGCACCGGCGTTCTATGCAGAACCCAGTTTCATGCCCTGCGCATGCGATGCTGTTAGAGGCTTTGCCGCTCCATTCGGTCAAGGTGTGTGACGTCACGGAGGGAGTACGCAGCACACCTGGGATGCCTCCTTTCCTCCTCTCCGCAACGCGGTACGTTTTCGAAATTCTGAAAGCTGATATGGCTATTGCTAACGACGGGCTACAAATTTCTAATTGCAATTGCTTGGTGCACCCCCCTGCACCGAGTACCTCCATGATGCCCGGCGCAACACCCCACATTTATTTCCTATTCTGCGGAAGGGAGCGGAGTCCGCTCTTTTCGACAACGTCTGCACACATAAGCGTTAGTGGTAGTGTTATTCTGCCAAACATTACGGGCCGACCAGGTTCTGCTACCGCTCGCCTACAGCGTCGTTAAAACGCACACGACACGGTATCGCAGCAACAGCTACCTAAACGACAGAGGCCCACTCGCAAAATGCACCGAACGAAATGGTACTCACCCAAACTAGAGCAAAGTTCGCGAGTTTTTTAGCTGGAAATGCAAATTGTACTTGCCTCGTGCATTTCTTGGTCTTTAGCGCCGGCAGGCTGACATAATACTCTGTACAAAACTTGAGGCGGCGTTCTCTGTGGCGTTACACGTGTTTTGGACGCACAATACGTCTCTGCAAAGTCGCTTGGAAACTTTGGCAGGACAGAACTGTCCACTCATCTCTCATCCTGCATCCTCAATTCGCCAGGAAAACATCTTTTCGACGAAACAGCACTTACCGCAAGGAAGAAATCGCAACACGGGCATCAAGCTAGAGCAGAGGCGAATGTGGCCACGGTCATCGTCTAACATGGTGGCGTTTCGTCGGTTTCGCTTTTCTTCGATAGATGGCAGCAGTTTTGCATATGGCCTAAGCTGATTTGCTCACGCCGCCGTGGATTCCAAACCTAGTCGCGGCAATATTTATCTCTGCAACCTTACGGTCATGCAAGATGCAAGATTCTTCGTTGGGTTTCACCTCGTGAAGTAGTGCTTTCGCACTTGAACCCATTCATGGGCTAAATACTCCAGCTTAGACAATGGTGTAATTTCGCTTGGCGGCGCTAAGAATACGAATAGTATGCTCATTTCGTTGGGCGAGGTTAGCACCGGTCATTTGTCCGATAGCGTTGGGGCAAACTTGCCGACACCAAAAACATCAAAGAATAGATGTATAATCGGGCCAGCAAAGTGTATGAGCGACGAAATATCTTCGTCTGTCCAGGTAAAATGAATCTTTTCTGGTTGTCTTCTTTGTGGACGATCCAGCGCGGCGAAATGTTTAACCAAACGGCGGAAATAGGAACAAAGGCCTGAAAAGCTGCGCAAGCCCTTCGCTAGACAAGTTTCTCACGGCGTGGATTCTACCGGTTCCGGTCATACTCGAAGGCAGGTACATGACTACCAAGAGAGGTGAGCTGGCGGCGTCCGAACTGAAACTTCCCGCAACTGAGCTGAAGCCCCACTGGACAAAATAATTGAAATTAATAGAGGGAATGAATTCAGAATTGCAAGGGTATCGGTAATATATAAGTAGGTGACATGAATGACATTAACAACTACATACGAATTTCAATCTTGCCAATTTTTTTCAAACTTAGTTGAACAAGTGATTCATGAACGTGTCCCGAATTTCTGCGCTTTAAATAATATTATAACAGAAAATCAATATGGTTTTCGAAAGCAACAGTGTACGGAAGCGGCGCTGCTACACATTAAATAAGAAATAGTACGCAATTTTGAGAATAATCTGTATACAATAGGAATATTTCTTGACTTTAAAAAGGCGTTTGACTCCATCAAGCAAGACATCTTATCGGAAAAATTTAATGAGTATGAAATAAGGGGAATTGCTCTTAACATACTTCAAAGTTATATAACTGACTACAGAACACAGAAATACTTAGTTCGCGATCCGTATTAGGAGAAATCAAATTTGGCGTACCACAAGGGTCTATTCTCGGTACGGTTCTATTCCTTTAATACATCTATGATCTATATCATTAATAAGCCTCAAGCCGCCGCGGTGGCTGAGTGGTTACGGCGCTCGGCTGCCGGCCCGAAAGACGCGGGTTCGATCCCGGCCGCGGTGGTCGAATTTCGATGGAGGCGAAATTCTAGAGGCCCGTGTACTGTGCGATGTCAGTGCACGTTAAAGAACCCCAGGTGGTCGAAATTTCCGGAGCCCTTCACTACGGCGTCCCTCATAGCCTGAGTCGCTTTGGGACGTTAAACCCCCATAAACCATTAATGGGCCTCTTACTGAAGACATAATCCTATATACCGATGACTCTAACGTTTCATTTTTCGTATGCGCTGTCCAACATGAAGGTAATATCTGGCAAAGGAAAGTTTATGAGTGGTTTAGAATCCACAAATTAGAATTAAACACTAAGAAAACGAAATAAATTATTTCTCGGCCTCAGGAAAAGTTACAGAAAAAAGTTAGAATACATACTCTTCGTCACTTTAGGAGGAATTTCACTTCTTAATTCATGTCCGGTTCCTTTGATTGCCTGCATCATATTTTTTAACCCTAAAATGCCAGTCTGTGTCAATGCCTGCATTTTTTTACCGTTTTTTCTGCTCTTCAGTGCATGTAACCGTTTCATTTTTTTCTCACCCTATGCTGAGGTGTGTGCATTGAGAGACTGACACTCGTCAGGCATGCGTGCCTTTTTGTCAGCGTCTCAGACGTGTACATTTTTTCTTGTCTTTGTCTGCCAGAAATAAACATTCAAACAAGATGGCAAGCATTGACCACGAGGTACCACAGGCCGGGTGATAGTTGCTGTTGCAACTTGGAGCCGCGGGAGCAGTGCTCAGTCCTTTAAGCGGGAGGTGAAGTCACAAGGACGCGTAGATGAGGGATGTACGCTATTAAGGCGAAAGCCTTTAAAGGCACATACTCGCGGCGTCCGTCCGTTCCACCCTGCTCGGAACGGTGTTACCTGTGGCCTCTCCCTCACGCATTGGCACACATGCTCCTCTCGCTCAGCAAAACAGGTGGCGGCGCAGCTGCGCATAGCAACAGTGACGTCACTCGTGCACCAGATGTAACGAGTGCGCGCGTCAGCGGCAGGTGCGGCGACGCTCCTTCGTCAGACGTCTCGTTGCAGTCAGTCGAGTGAGTCGGATGGCTCGCAAACGGCGCAGCGATTCCACGGCAAGCGGTTCAGAGAAGCGCCAAAGGAAGCGGATACCAAAAGCCATAAAAATTAAAAGACACTTTGGAAATTCTAAAGTGTGTTCGGCGAAAGCTTGTGGCCATTCGACTGGGGGTGCCATGTGCAAAAACAAAAAAAAGACATGGGCACAGTCAGTCGAATGGCCACAGACTTTCGCCGAACACGCTTTCGAATTTCCACTGTGTCCTTCAATATTTTCTCTCGGTGCGGTCTCGGTCTCGAGTGAGGTGCTCGTTTCCAACAAGGTGGGCTTGGGAACTGCGCGAAGTGTAGTCGTCGTTTTGGTCGAGGAATGTGCAGAACAGTCTTCGCACTGTGCTGGACTGGGCAGCGAACGTGGATTTCGGCCAGCATCGCAGGGGGTTCAAGCAAGAAAGATGCCAGTCTTCGGAACATAGTAGGGAAGTCGCAGGGCAGGTACGTAACCTCCGCTGGTTGGCGAACACCCACTGCAGTTCGAGGAAGCACGTGCCGTGCAGTGCGACAGGTTCCTTCATTTTTCTCTTCCTCTGGATTTCAGCACGGTGTTCCGTTCATTTGAAAGGGTTCCTGGCGGACCTTGCATTTTTTTTATTTCCGAGGATTTCTCTATCCCCTAAGCACCGCTGTTATGTTGGAAGCTACCGGACCACACCAAACACGGCTCCAGTGAAGTGCGCCAGAAATTTCGACCACCTGGGGTTCTTTAACGTGCACTGACATCGCACACTACACTGGCCTCTAGTATTTCGCCTCCGTCGAAATTGGACCGCCTCGGCCGGGATCGAACCCGCGTCTTTCGGGGCAGCAGCCGGGCGCCAGTTATCTCCTGTTCGCATAACATGCCCCGTCTAAGTCTGCCTTTTTCGGTGTCAACTGCGATGCTATTAACTTGCGTTCGTTCTACAACCTGCGCAACTCCTTTTGTATCAACACCGTCCTTGTCATTTTCATTTTAATGAAATTAAACACACTGTCTTTAAAAAAAAAAGTCTTCTCGTCATTATCCACCCGCAGCGTACAGTTTGTAGGTTGTGCGAGATAGTTCTCGGAGTCATGCCACACCACAGAGATGTGAACCCTAAAATGAATGTGAACTGACCCTAAGCTAAACCTGGTTCGCGATTACTTGTTAAGATATTACCGACCAAGAAGATAAAGGCAGTTGTCCCCTATAATTCTGTAACAAATGTGATGTCTGCTCCACCTTCAACGCCACCCATGACTGTACGCTGAGAAATATGAAGCTAATTGTGAAAAATACAGCAAATTTGTAGAAGTAAATTCAATTCATGTCTATCTGCGAACCAGAAAAGCCTTTTCAGAAAGATGCTGCACTGTAAGCTGCCTGAAAGGACAGCGGCAGCAGGGAAATCAAAACGCTTACATCAACACGCATCAACGCAAAGATTCATTTTCGCAGAGACTGGGAACACACGAGACATTAAGAGACGAGCAAGGTCGCAATTAAAAGGCAGCCGGCGCTGCTGAAGCTGCGCTGCGAAGTGCGGCGCCAGAGTTGGTGCTTCGGGTGTCGTCGGAGAGCTCTTGGCGTTTCAACGCTCCACGTCTCCGCCACCAACTCTGTCGGCGTCAGTTCAAACATCAACGTCAGTTCTCGTTGATGTTGGAACTAGATCGCCCTCGGTCGAGTTGAAACATCAACGAGAACTGACGTTGATGATTAGAGCAGAACTGGGCGCCGCCAGAACTCCTTCGTAGGGAAAGTACAAGTTCAGGAAGACGCCCGCCACGACAGCTGGGTGAGCTTTGCGGGCCGGTCGCTGACGGGTGCCTCCATCTTGGCGATGTCGACCGCATCCTGGCACGGGTCCCTCAGCTGCAAAAAGTTTCAAGATATAGAGAGCAGAAGGACTACCACTTCGGGAAGAATGCTTTATAGGGGATTCAATAAAACATTTTGCTGGGCGAGTTGGTTCATTTTTCTAGAGGGGATGCATGTAGCGCGACAAAAAACACAAGGGACAGAGACGAACGGGACAAGCGCCACTCTCAACTGGTTTTATTAAAAAAAAAAACGATCGCGACATTTATACATTTCCCCTTCTTCTTCAAGAACATAATCACCCGATCCCACATGCGAATGACACGCAAATATCACGCTTGAATCAAATCAGTTTATCTAAAAACCTGTACTCGTTAGAAAACATCGTCACCGAAGGGCTGCTGACGCATTCCGACCCTTTCTTTTTGATATGGAACGCCTCAATTAGTTCACGCGTCAGCGCATCTTTGCTTCTGCCAATGACCTCTGTTCTGTTTAAAAATTGTGAGCATTTGCATGACTTGCAGTGAACTACCATATTTGTTCCGCTCCCATTTTCGAGGCATTTTTCATGCTCGCGTAGGCGCTTGTTCAGGCATCGCCCGGACTGGCCAATATACACTTTGCCACATGAAAGTGGAATCTGATAGACAATTCCCACCTTGCAATCAACATATCGGTGTTTATGCCTCGTTTCGCAATCCTTTTTTGCTTTTTCCTTATTCACCTTAGGACAAAGGCTTTTGAGCTTGCAGGGCGCTGAAAAAACCACTGGAATTTTGTATTTATTCGCCACTTTTTTCATGTTGTGGGCCACGCGATGCAAATACGGAATCACCTGTGGCCTTACGTTATTCACCTTTTCTCTTCTAACTTTCTTGTTCTTTTGCAGCAATGTTTCTGCGACCATAACCAACAGGGTTGGTTTCACAGCTTTCACAGTTTGAGCCCGTTCCCTTTGCACTTCACACCAACGCGTATTATTTCTTGCAGACAGGTGCGTGAAAAAATACTCTTTTTGTCAAACAAATAAAGTAATTAGCGTGAGCAGCCAAATATCATTGCCAACCCTACAAAAATCGTTTTAAATGGATGGTTGTTCCCTAAAAGCTTGCCCCAGGCTCCAACTACGAGGAGAGAGTTGGCCAACGCCTCCTCCGTTATGAGTACCTGTCAGATGATCCCCTTTCCAATGGGAGTAGGCGCGGAAGCTTAGTTTGTCGGTCAACCGCAACGCGGCGAACTCCGGTGGGAGCCGCGCGTTACTTCTCTCCGGCTCTTACTCACACGGTATATGCAGTTACTCATACAGTATCCGGCGGCGGCGCCGCGATGAGATGCAGTGCGCCGGCGACCAGCTTGACTATCCCGAGCCTTGATAGGCAGAAAAGCTAGCGGACGGGGAAGGGCAGGATAGAGGGGCAGGAAAGGTTGTGATTGGCCATTTTCAGCTCATCTGACTGTTAATAGAGAAGGCGTTGACTTGGTCGAAGCCAATTCTGGTGCGGTAAACAGTAAGAAAATGTGCCCCATTTTGTAGCAACCTCGTAAATGTCAGACATCATCGTGGTTAACCAAAACTGGCAAATTCTCGAAAAGATGAAATTATTTACTTTTTTCATCACGCTATATAGAAGCCTGGAAAGCGGATTTTTATTACACTTGTAACTTCTTAGCGTTACCATTAATTCTAACAACCTGCTGTCCCAGTTCTGCTTGTCACTTTTCCATACGTCCCAGCACATGGCATTAAAATACAGACACCTTGTATCACCTACCCTGTGAAATGGGCAGTCCTCCGCTGGTAACAGTGTTCCCGCAGGCAGAGAACATTGTCGCCCAGGCTGTCCTTAACCGCAGCTTCCCCACGTCTCCATCCGCGTGGCGTCGGATGGCGGGCCTCGGGTCGAGAGTGGACAGGGGCTTGGGCGTCATGTCACCAAACTGACAGAGTGGATGCTCCCAACACCGCGACGGCAGGCAGGCGCTGTACAATAAACAGGACCAAACAGGAATCGATGCCGCGAAGGATGCAGGCGCCCAGAACAATATTTAAGCCTAAGGTCACACTTTTAACAATAAGAACCTGAGAGACGTATTTCGTGTCAACATAACTAGCAATATGCGGAGCAAACAATATGCATGCGACACTGTGAGACAGACAAAATCCTCAAAAACCTATAAGTGACCAAAAACACGCTTTCGGTTTTCCATTAAGTGCGGAGTTCCTGAGCCTGGCTATAGAGAAATTAATATTCTAAAGAAAATTAGCTCCCCATTTTATTTCCTTGTTATTCCCTAGTCCGTTCTCCTTGTGCAGCTGACTTTTTCACAAAACAACCAGCCAAGCGATGTTTCCCTGTTCATGCAACAATGTGGCATTTACGCAGAGGAGAGGCAGACGCAGCAAACGTTTATGCTGATCTAAAAAAAGAAAATCCTGTTTGGTTGGTCGCGTGTAAGCTTCAGACCAGACTTCCTTGAACTCTGCAGTCACGGGCCCCCTTGTCGGTAGGGAGACCAATGGGACCTAGGAATTCATGAAGCGGGTGCCATCCCTGGTGGAAAAGGTCCCCCGATACGCTATTTCTGCGAGCGATAATGCATCCACGTTACTAATTAAGCTGAATCATACCAGCAGCATGTTACAGAAATGAGAGTTACTATCGCTAATATCGAATCCACAATTAAAAAGGCGAAGGTTCTACTGCATGGTCATATTCAGGTCACGATTGAGATAAGCAATAATCTACGTCTTTGTCAACGCTCCATCGCCAAAGACAGACTAGTTCTGGGACCTCAAAGCGCAGAATAAAAGCACGTTTGCACCCACTATTGAATGCTACCATACAAGGCCTTGATACGTATAACGCGGCGGTAGAAATGTAAGCGCATTCTTCGGTGCTCGCCGTGCGTCCAGAGGGTATAGCATCGTTTCTGCCCAATGTGACTTGAATGTGACTCCTGTCGTACCGTAGGCTTCCGTTCCTACATGCAGTAGTCACAAAAGTACGGCGCTACCCTAGGTACAAAAAATACAGCGATACTAAGCTGAAAGGCACCCCAAAATACACACGCATGAGTCACCGCATTTTATTAATAAAGAGCCACTAATAATAACAGATCTTCACGTGATGCCGTGAAGCTCTAGTCAATAAAGGAAGCGGCCCAAGACGCCCAACATTAACTGAAAAGCGGTCGTAGAGCACTTTCGGCCATCGCAGACTCTATTACATATTGTGCACAACGTGTATCATCCAGGGCCCACTCGAAAGGAGGCCACCTTACAATCTAATGGGCAGCACGAACTCAACCCCGGTGCTTTGTGGTATGACAGCTCTTGTAGTCGTTGCATCCAACCTGCACCTGGCAAGCTGGCTTTAGAGCACAGTGTTCACTTTGATGGACTCGATAGTACATGTTACCACACAGGACAAGTACCGCTCACTGAGACTCTTCAGTTTTCTCCGCGATGCCGATCACGTGGATTAGTGGTGCCGCTCAGGTTTGATGACGCGTGGGTGGCAAATATTCAGGGCTGTTGCCTTGATTTTGTGTGACCAACATGACCCTTTACGTCAGCTTGGGCTTGCGCGCTTCTGTAAAATTTCATGCAAAATCGATGTGCCTTTTGTGGTCCGGACAATCCGCTCCCAGTTACCGGCGACGTTCTGGTGGAGCCATTACCGGCACTCTGCTTGGCCTGCACCGCCTGCCCTTAAACTAACCTCACCCTTTTCGTGACAGAGTGAAAGAAGCATACCTCGCAGTCCTCCAAAGCCCCTCGAAGTCTGGGTGTTGGCGAACGCTTCGACAGGAGCCCACAGGGAACCAGCCGATTTCCAAGATGTCGCCCGCTGCAAGGCATTCGTGGCGCCAGGTGAACGTGCAGCCCAGATCTTCTTTTACCTCGCTTCCCGACTCCTGTGCTCCGCTACATTGTCTTCCTCAAGCAGGTCTTCACTTCGTCTACAAATGGGTGAACACTTGCAAGAGCACTGCAAGAACTCCAAAGCTTGCTTCCCCTTTCTAAACCACACTCAGATTTTACGACGTGGTAAAGATCAAATGGCGAGGGAAATCATGGAAGCCCATGAAACCGCGAAATGCAATAGTGACACATGCATTAGCACACCTTCTCTTTATTTCTTGGACAAAGAACGAAAGTTTTAAAAACGCACTTAAGTTTGCACAACAGTCTTCATGACCTTTCATTCCCTTTTTTCTTTTCTTTCCTTTCTCTTTTTCTTTTACTGGCTGATTTTTAGGTAGTCATTGTTTGTTTCTTTTTTCATTATTTTGCATTCTTTCAATATTTGCGCATGCGTGCTGTTGTTTAGGGATGGGACGTTTTTTCGCTGTTAGTTTTCATTCAGTTGTAACTGTAGCACCAGTCCTGTCCTCGCCTTTCTTTGCCCTGTCAAAACGGTATACGTTTTCGTTGAGCATAATGTCTGACCGACTGTCCCCTCAGGATACTGTGATAAACAAAAACTGAGTCCCGTGGTCCTCACTGCGAACACTACCATAAATGTCAGCCTCCGTTTTCACCTTTTGAATTGATACACAGCAATAGCCCCCAGATGCTGACAGAGGAGTTTCGGAGCCCAGAGGCTAACATGCTGAAGAAGGGCTTCTAACGCATACTGACCGTCGAATTGAGTGCGCGAGCCAAACAAGGGAGAAAGCGTCGCTGTGATGAGAAACCCACGCTGCTTTCCAGAGCGCAGTTAGCTTCAGCACCAAGAAGCCATAGCTTATGGTACAACAGAGTTGGTCCCAACATTCAAATGCCTATGCCGAATGATTAAGCAGAAGACGTCTGTAATGTATGTTCGCTGCGTGTCCATTCATCCTAGCAGCACTTCTTCGAAAGACGATAGAGTTGTCCACTCCAGTCAGCTCGAGATATTCTGTCTGCCATATATGGACCCCCTTCACTTTCCTAGCGGCAACCGTAGCGGCCAACGGCCTATGGCGAATACAGCTACACGTGCTGATTCGTGAGATGCGATTGATCGCCATCAACCCATCGCATCGGAGGATAATAGGAACGACAACCAGCCTCCTGTGCACGAGTGTGACGTTATGACGCTGCAAAGTTTCCATTGCGCACGGGGTCCTCTAGGAGCAGTGCGGAGTGATGCCTTCATGTGGTGCCGTCGTGTGTCAGCTCCTGACACACGATGGAGCTGGTAACGTCTACTAGAAAACATAGGAGCCTTACTACTCGTTCGGGGCTTTCTTCTGAGTCTGCGCGTTCCCTGAATGCAGATGTGCCATCTACATCGACGGGTGCTTACAAGTACCTTACAATATTCCGATGCGGAAAATTTCTGTCCAGAATGCTGCAGATGCCTCAAAACAAGTCGAACGAGGCACCATTATAGCAGGGTGCACCTCTATTTCGAAGCTCTGTTCAGTTCTCGCATGATGAAAATAGAGATGGTGCACTTCTATAGCGTTAGCCTTTATGTTAAAAAACAATAAAGCAGGAGCGGTCACCCAAGTGTGCGGCACACAATCGCCTCGAACTGAGGATCCCACCACGATGACTTTTTCTTTGCCGGTGACCTTAATACCGGCAACTTATTAAAACGCGTATTTGTTCACGGGCTTTGAGTTCGTCACCGTTCAACTCCCTTGTTTGTTTGTTTTACACCGATGGATATATAAGAGTGTTTTTTGTCGGAGCTGATAGCGTCGAAGGAACAGTGTACGTCTGGGGTGACCAAAAGATTAGTGACGTCACACCTTCTCAATCGAGGGGTCGCCTCATGAATGAAGTAGTTCTGTATAACCTGTTGGCCAATAAGATTGTGCTGTCTCTGCCACAGCAAGGCTCCTTATCTACTCCTGAAATACTGTGCCACTACTCTCCGTAACAAGGCCGGCATTATTGAGGGCAGGAAAAGAAGACTGGCTCCCACACATTTACAACACGTTCAGAGATTGGTGAGTGAACGACGTCTCTCTGGCCTTAGCAACACGCAGTTCGAAAGGAAAAAAAGAGCCACGAGCAAAACTGAGCGGCCACCCACAACTACTAATGAGAAGCGAAAAGTGCTGCAAATGGGTTGCAAGCCCCAAGGGTAGCGTTGGCCTGGCGGCCTGGGGCAAAGCTGGAAACATCCGAAGGTCCCGGCAAAGGATGAGTCGACTGGCAACAGAACAACTTGTTTATTCTGGCATCGCAAAAGAGCAGCCGGTCAGGGCGACAACGTTACTCGAAGGAAGAAATCGGAGTCCCTCTTGGCGTCCGGCGCAGCTGTCCTTTTATACCCTCGGAGTCGAGGGCAAGAAGGAACGGCTTGGGATGAGTCGCACAAGACGGCGACGCACGGACATGTCCAGACGTGACGGGCGCGTCCGCCGGGCCGGCGCCGGTCAGACCTCCTCGCCTCCCAGTTGGGGAGCTCCTCTCCCCGGCTGCCGCGCTTTGACAAGCGTGGGCACCAACATGCACACACACACACACACACACACGCACGCACGACGACACGTGGCACTGAAACCTGCCTGGACGCGGTTGGCGGGAGGCGTTGCGGCCGCGATGAACGAAGCCGCGGCGTCCGTTGCATCCGCGCCGGCTATACCGCGCGTCGTAGGCGAGACGTAACAGACCGCCCCGCCGGGAGAAGGAGATCCCGATGGTCAGGGAACTGCATCCGCTGTCCAGAGGGATGTCGCTCGATGATGCTCGTAATCGAAACCGATCGTCCCTCGACGTTGCTTGAGCGCAGCGCACAGAGAAGGCCTCGTTCACATGTTCAGGATCACACAGGACACTGCAAAGTGACTTCGGGAGAGTTGCCATTTTTGTGCTCGTTCCCAGCAAGCGTTAGAACTACGCCGAAACGCAACCGCTCAGTCAGCAAGCACAAGACAACCCTCACTAAGCTCTGCCAGGCTCTTTCCCCTTTTATACTACTGCCTAGTTCCTTACAGTAGTCAAGCAGCACTCAGAACGCGTCCACAAATTGGAAAATTGCACTAGAAAGCACATTATCACTTAGAAACACTAAACAAAAGCAATATGTTAAAAATCCTGCCTCAGGAAGAAAACATCAGTAACAAACAACTTTGAGGCGGATTCTTACGTTAGGGGCTTCGACTTAAGCCATCGGCGTTACCGTTGAGACTCCCCTTTTTGTAACGCACCTCAAAGGAATATTGTTGCAAAGCGAGGCTCCAGCGCAGGAGGCGGCCATTTTTGGGAGAGATGGTCTGCAGCCATTGGAGAGGGCAGTGATCCGTCTCAATGATAAACCTCGAGCCGGCTAGGTAGCATGACAATTTCTGAACGGCCCACACGAGACACGCACACTCTTTCTCGGTGGCGCTGTACGCCTGCTCACGACAGGTCAGCTTACGACTAGCATACAGGACGGGGTGTTCCACTTCTCCATTGTCCCTTTGGCACAGTACAACGCCCATGCCTCGCTCACTAGCATCGGACTGAAGAACGAACCCTTTTGTGTAGTCTGGCGATCGTAGCACAGGCTGGCTTGTTAGGGCGCTCTTTAGTGCGCTAAAAGCCCTTTCCTTTGTCTCGCCCCAGACGACTGTTTGGGGCTCTGTTTTTCTTAGAGCATCCGTCAGGGGAGCCGCGATATCGGAGTACCTGGGGATGTACCTCTGATAGTAGCCGGCGACACCTAAGAACGACCGAATATCGGTCTTCGTGCGCGGTTGCGGGAAGTCTCGCACAGCGGCCACCTTTATTTCAGAGGGGCGGCGACGACCCTGTCCAATCACGTGACCGAGGTAGACAACCTCGGCCTGTGCTAATTGGCACTTGGGAGCCTTGACTGTCAAGCCCGCTTCGCGCAGGTGGGTTAGCACTGCCCGCAAGTGTGCCATATGCTCAGACCAGGATGCGGAGAATATCGCTACGTCGTCTAAATACGGTAAAGCAAATTCTTCCTGTCCCCGCAACACTTTGTCCATGAGGCTTGAAAAGCAGTATGGCGCGTTCTTCAAACCAAAACTCAAAACTTTAGGGCGGAATGTTCCCATTGGTGAAATGAACGCCGCATACCTACTAGCCTCTTCTGTAAGTGGAACCTGCCAATAACCCCTGACAAGATCTAGGGTGGAAATAAACTGAGCGCTACTAACTTTCTCAAGGCGCTCCTCGATGTTAGGGATCGGATAAATTTGATCCTTAGTGATGGAATTAAGCCTGCGGTAGTCGACGCAAGGACGAGGTTCCTTGCCCGGTACCTCAACTAAAATCAAAGGGGAGGTATAATCACTCTCACCCGCCTCAATAACACCGAGCTGTAGCATTTTCTTTACCTCAGCCTCAATAATATCGCGCTGGCGGGGTGACACCCGGTACGCCTTGGATCGTACTGGCTCTGGGGAGGTAAGTTCTATATCATGAGTAAGGACAGAAGTCCTACCAGGCCTCTTAGAGAACTGACCTTGAAACTCTTGTAAGAGTTGGTGTAGTTCGGTTTTCTGCTCAGCCGACAGCGGTGCTTTAATGATTAAGTCACTAATGACCTGATCAGTGTCTTCCCTGTTCGTCACTGAGCCTAGTCCCGGAAGCTCGACCGGAAGCTCTTCTAAATTTCCCGTGTCGTGCATTTCATCTCCAGTACCTGGTGCCTTCAACGCTACAGGCTCAATTTTATCCAGTTCTGACGTGCTCTGAATACCAGCTTGCTGCGCCTCCGACTCTTTTTCATTGTTCGACAACGTCGGCCCCGCAACTACCGCCTTTGCAGCGAGCTCCCGAACTCTCGGTCTGGTTAAGGCCTGAACGCTAGCCTCACCAAACAAAAGCCCCTTCTCGCGCAGGAGGTGATCGGACCTGTTCGAAAATAGGTACGGGTACTGGGGGGGGCAGCATAGATGACACTACGGCCTCCGTCTCAAGTGCTCCGAAAGGTCCTTCAATAAGCACTTTTGCTACGGGCAGACACACGCTATGAGCTTCCACGGCTTGCTTGATCCATGCGCACTCGCCCGTGAACATATCGGGTTCTACGTAAGAGGGGTGAACTACATCCATTGTAGCTGCGGAATCACGAAGCACTCGGCACTCTTTCCCGTTCACGAGGAAGTCTCGCATGTAAGGCTCGAGAAGCTTCATGTTCTCGTCAGTGCTACATAATGACAAACACACGACTTCTCTTTTTGTTTCTGGACACTGCGCCGAAAAGTGACCCGGCTTCTGGCACGTATAACACACGCGCGCTTGCCTCCTCTCGAACCGCTTTCTGCGTTCGGCTTCGGCTGCCGCCGTCTCCTTACGTTCGGTCGGACTGCTTTCACTCGCATCCGCACTACGTGTGTCCCCCCTTGCTCTCATGGGTGTGAACTTCGGCCTCTCAGACTTGGAGCCAAATTCACCCTTTTGACCGTCCTTAGCTCCGCGAGCCCGACGCGTCACAAACTCCTCGGCTAGCTCGGCGGCTTTAGCCACTGTACTAACGTCTGGCCTATCCAAGACCCAGTACCGCACGTTCTCAGGTAACCGACTGTAAAACTGTTCCAGCCCGAAACACTGCAGAATTTTCTCGTGGTCACCAAACGCTTTCTCTTCTTTGAGCCACTCCTGCATGTTTGACATAAGCCTGTAGGCAAACTCTGTATATGACTCGCTTCTGCCTTTTTCATTTTCCCGAAACTTCCGACGGAACGCCTCCGCTGACAGCCTGTACTTTTTTAGCAGACTCGATTTCACTTGGTCGAAATCCTCTGCCTCCTCTCTCTTCAAGCGAGCGACTACGTCGGCCGCCTCGCCGGGTAACAAAGTGAGCAAGCGCTGTGGCCACGTTTCCCGAGAGAACCCCTGCTTCTCGCACGTTCGCTCAAAGTTAACCAGGAACAAACCAATGTCCTCTCCAAGCTTAAACGGCCGCATCAGGTCAGTCATTTTGAACGATACCCGTTCTCCTGCACCGTGTGCCTGACTTCCATTACGAGCGCGTTCCATCTCTACCTCGAGACGCTTCATTTCTAAAGCGTGGTCGCGCTCTTCTTTCTCTTTTTGCTCTTTACGTTCGCGCTCCTCTTTTTCTTTTTGTTCTTTACGTTCGCGCTCGTCTTTCTCTTTTTGTTCTTTACGTTCGCGCTCGTCTTTCTCTTTTTGTTCTTTACGTTCGCGCTCGTCTTTCTCTTTTTGCTCCCTCTCCTCAATGGTCTCAAGGCATTCCGACAGCTCGTCATCCTCAGCCTCCAACTCAAGAATAGCCCTTAGCAGTTCTGGTTTTCTGAGTTTGTCTGAGACATCCAGACCCAACTCTCTTGCAAGCTCCAGCAATTTCGGTTTGCGCAACGACTTCAAATCCATGGCTGCTCCGAATGCTGCTTTCTCTACTGCCTACTATTGTCTTGCCGCAAACTAACCCGGCAGCAACGACAACCACAATTACCAGCTCTGTTTCTGACACTAACAAAAGCCTGGCAAAACACAGAAGAAGAAAGTCCCGCACTCACCAAACCTCGCAGCCAAGAATTCAGCGCAGTCGTTCCGCTGCAGGCAACCAGTCATCACACAGGGCTCGTTGCACTGCTCCCGGATGGTCGTTGTGCTGCTCAGCATACAGTTGACCGCATATCTTCGCTGCTGGCCTCCGTTGTCGGGATCCCACCGCTGGCAACCAGTTGTTGCAAATGGGTTGCAAGCCCCAAGGGTAGCGTTGGCCTGGCGGCCTGGGGCAAAGCTGGAAACATCCGAAGGTCCCGGCAAAGGATGAGTCGACTGGCAACAGAACAACTTGTTTATTCTGGCATCGCAAAAGAGCAGCCGGTCAGGGCGACCACGTTACTCGAAGGAAGAAATCGGAGTCCCTCTTGGCGTCCGGCGCAGCTGTCCTTTTATACCCTCGGAGTCGAGGGCAAGAAGGAACGGCTTGGGATGAGTCGCACAAGACGGCGACGCACGGACATGTCCAGACGTGACGGGCGCGTCCGCCGGGCCGGCGCCGGTCAGACCTCCTCGCCTCCCAGTTGGGGAGCTCCTCTCCCCGGCTGCCGCGCTTTGACAAGCGTGGGCACCAACATGCACACACACACACACACGCACGCACGACGACACGTGGCACTGAAACCTGCCTGGACGCGCTTGGCGGGAGGCGTTGCGGCCGCGATGAACGAAGCCGCGGCGTCCGTTGCATCCGCGCCGGCTATACCGCGCGTCGTAGGCGAGACGTAACAAAAGGTAAACGCGACGACAACCTTGTCTCTTTGTCCGTGCGAAATCCTAAAATGGATGCACAGGAAATTTCTTTGAAGCGAAACTTCAGACCTAGCATCACTCACGGGTAGTGTTGGCGGTAACGCGTTACAAGTAACGGCGTTACCGGTAACGCGTTACTTTTTTTGCTAACCTAGTAACGTACTCGTTACCATTTCGCAACTGTAACGGGTACGGTACTATCGTTAACATTTTTGGGTAACGTGAGGTGTCATGTTACTAGTAACTTTTGGCTCCAATTGTACCCCACTCTGCCCCCCCCCCCTTTTTTTAAAGCGCAGAGCACCTAAAGTTACGTTGCAAATAAACAAAATGCACAGGTGCTCTCGACGACCCTTGTTGAGGCTCGCATGCATGCCAGAAAACACCCAAGCTTGGCGATGCGGCCAACTAAAAAAAGAGAATAGCCAAAAAGCACGAAACGCGTGCTCGAACACACATTCACACACTTGCATTCACCTACCTCCCCTTCCCGAACCACTCCCACGCAAAACTCTCTAAAGAGTGGAAGCATGCCGAGCATTTTGAAGCATCGCATTTTTCAGAATTACTGTAAATTTCCTTGAGAGTTCAGCGATATTTTCTTTGTGAAGTTATAACTGACGATGAAGTGTCATTTTCTGTTCAATGTCACATTCAGAAAATGGCTTCACCATAAGCCACAGAGTTAAAAGTCATCACATGTAGCTCTAGAGGCAACTGTAGGCCACTATAACATTGCTAAGCCCCTGCACATTTGTGCAGGATTTCACGTGAAATCGTTGTCTGGGATAGAAGTTTTATGTGAAATATGAGCTTTATAAACTTATCGTGAGTTCTTAAGGCGAAGACGCACTAATTAAAATTTATCGCCGCGAAGTAACGGCAAAGTAACGTGCGGTACTTTTTCTCGGTGCTGGTAACGGTAACTCGTTACCTATTTTTGTAGGTAACGTGGGCGGTAACGCGTTCTTTGTTTAGCTTAACGAGTATTGTATTTAGTTTCTTTTTTCGGTAACGCCTGCAGCACTGCTCACAGGTTCTTGCCAAGGCATCGTCCATTGTAGAAGAGCGAGAAAGACGCAAAACCGGCAGCACACGGTCGCAGTGACAAACGTGTACAATGCAGAAGGAGGCCGAGAGAAGCGTTACATGGCAGCATTGGTTGACCTAGAAAAACCAGTGCCCCACATGTACTTATTTACCGAAAGAGTAACGTCCGCCGTTCGCTTACAAATTGAAACGTTGACTTCCGATGCGATTCTAAACGGTCACTGACATCAGTGTGCCAAGATAATTATTTTCTTGCTTTAACGCAAGTAACATCATGTGTCCCGCATAAAATTTCCCAAGGTTTTTTTTAATTCCTTCAGATCACTGTGCCAAATCCGCAACTAAAACGGACGCTCAACCGCGTATGGAGCAAGTAACAAGTTTGATGCCGTTTCCAGTTAAGCATGCACATCCATTTTAAAGCGCAGGTTGCACATTTGGCCCCTGCGGGCATATGCCGAATGCGGACCGATGCGTTTTCTTATGGGGGGGGGGGGGGGGAGAGAATTGAGGCTTGCCAACTATGCACCGGGTGCGCACTGTGTAACGGAAATTACGTAGTTTAATCAACTGACTTCTCACGTGTGGACTCAAAGGCAAGACTTGCAGTTGAAAAATAGTGCAGCGTCTTGGTCAAGCCAGACTATAGGCAATTTTTATTTCGCTATTCAAAACGCTTTTTTTTTGCTTTCAAGCCCAAATACTACGTCCCCTATAAGACGTCCAACTATTGAACGTATTCAGCTGTCACAGTAAAGCGCTGCGGCTAATGGAGCGACAGAAATGTGACGCTCTATCACTGCATCGCAATTCACAACAGTGGTGGCTTCCGCTCCCACCATTGGCCTCAGGCACAATGCAATAAGCTCCCTTTAGATTCTACATACTGCTTATCGCTTTCGTCAGCTGCCACGCCATGTTCCTTTGCAGCATGCGGAGAGCTCGTCGCTGCTGTATGTTCAGTGCGTGATACTGCCTTCCGCGCCGAAGAGCTTTGTTCCGTTGCAGGGCAGAAGTCTGCCGAACAAACAGTTCGCCGCTCTAGCGTTCCCGACTTTACATCGTCATCGCCGCGTGACAATACTTTTTCCGCTAATAAACTTTTGTCCAAGTTCAAGGCCACGGTTATGGGCCTTCCAGCCACATAACTGTATGCGAAATTCGACACGCATTGACATTGCTTTCCTAAGGACGAATTTCTCGACGCGGAATAATCACAAAGTGAAGCTTTAAGTACAAACACAAGGAACATATCTGTCTCTTCGTGCGCTTGTGTTGTTTCTTGTATGTCTGGACTACTGTGCAGCAATTTACAAACCTCTCCAGTGAATTAAAAGCACCCCATCAGACAGACAGTGTGTATCGGACAGCGATCAGAGCATACCGCGACGATTGTGGTTCAGCGTTTATCCATTCTTTTTCCCAGACACTGTGCTATAGATCCACCTCGCCGCACTTTGAGCCTACCAGTGTGGTTTTCAAGACAACAAGTATACAACTTAGACATTGGAGCTCGTCAAAGAATAGCTCTGTAACAGATTAGGAAGATATGGCAGATTGTATATGCCATCGGCGACAAAATTATCCAGGAAAAATGAGCCGGAGCCCAGGCTGACAGCTATGCTAATGGCCTGTGGCTCGAGATAACACATGTGGAGGCGTAAGACTGGAGTGCTGCAATATGCGGTAGTGAAATAAGCTTATCGCTTTCAAACATAACGCCTATGCCTTAATACCGCGTTTCGCGCGTCCTGAAGGCTCTTTTCTCATTAGTACACGATACTTTAGAAATAACAACCCTATAATCCTGAACCCCCAGCTGTATTCGTCATTGGAGATCGTACCAAAATCGCCAACAATAACAAGCCATACTCGTCCGGCCCGATGTGCTGCCACCTCAAAAGACCAGTTACGAACGTCAGTTGCATTGGTTGCGATTTTGAACACTAGACGACGGTAGTAGACTTTTAAAAAAAAACGCATTTTACGTCTTTGGCGCGTAATTGAAAGCTCAAAAGAGTCATTTCACAATGGCGCCATCCATGAGGAATGGCGGTGGTGGCAGCGTCCCGAGAAAAGCAGCTGCTTCTTCAGGCAGTTGTGACAGCATCATTTCCGACAATATGGAATTTGTTTCTGAAAGTGACTCGGACTTTGTGTACGTGCTGGAGTCGGCTTCAGATGGTGACGAAAGCGGCGGCGACAACGAGGGTGAGTCGCTGCAACGTGCACGTGTGTAACAGCGCATAAGCATGTAAAACCTGCCGCCCGCGCCTCCACGGTTCCATTTTTCTTCAGTGCCTGGGACCTTGCGGCAGCCCACTGACGGGCACGACATTCTCGGCTGGTTTCGGGTATTTTTTTACTGGGTCATCATTGACGTGGGCGGCAGTGCGGCCTCCTTCGGAATTTGCTAGACTAATATGGGACGCAGGTGTTTTGTTCGAAATTGCAAGCGATTAAATGCGTTCCAGGGAGAAGGTGAGAAGTTGTTGCCGCTTGTTGCCTTCTCGGCTGACGTGTAGTCATAAACGCTGCGTTATACGACGCCTGCGTTCTCCTCCAGCAGATGAAACTCAGCGTGGTCACATACTCGACGAACGTGAAGGCATGTTTGCCTTCGACGCAAGCCAGCAATGCTTACACATATCCAATCAGAGCCATCGCGCGGGTGTCAAACAAAAGCCCTGCGTACAACCAGAAGCTGCACATCTTATTGCGGTCATGAAAAAGAACGCGTTTTTTTTTTACTGTGCTCAAATGGTTGAAGCGTAGCATCCGTTGCTTTTGGGGCTACCAGCGCCACAGAAGCGCGCGAGAGTGCCCTCAATAGAAGTCAGGCGGGCGCGGCCGAACGGGAGCAACACGCTCTAGCGGTTGCCTTGGCAACCGAAATGGTGGTAGTTTCTTTCTAGGCCGCCAGGCGCCGCTAGCATGATAGTGGCTCCGCGGGCTTGTGACCTTTTCTGGTCGCCGCAGACAGCGGAGTTTTCACACTTAAATAGTCTTCCTCCGTTGCCGGATAGCACGCAAAGAGGGGCAGGTACAAAGCAAGTGTTGGCGTGTTTGGTACTTGAAGGTATTGGTGAGAGCTATCAAAATACGGAAAGGGACGAACACACAGGAAAAACCGCTTTCTAACAACCGTTTATTCTCTGAAGAAACATGGCTATATACACATATTAATGTCAAATCATGCACAGAAAAGGGAAGAGCGCACGGCACTGACAACAGCGACATGAAGGAAAAAAATATATAAAAAACAAACTAAAAAACACCCAAAGCTAAAAAACACCAAGTTAATAAGTCGGACCGGAAACAGGCAGGAACGCGAAATTATCGAAGCTTTCGCTATGCATGTTGCTTCAGATAAGCAATGCGTCAGCTCCCCTTCGGTGATGTTAGGGAGATGTGAATTAAACCACCTCAAGAATAGTAATCTTCGGCTGTTGTAAAGGCAGGCGCGTGTTGATCGTTTCATTATATATATATATATATATATATATATATATATATATATATATATATATATATATATATATATATATATATATATATATATATATATATTCCCCTCATGTCGCTGTTGTCAGCGCCGCGCGCTCTTTCCTCTTCTGTGTATGATTTGAGGTTAATATGTGTATATAGTCATGTTTCTTCAGAGAATAAACAGTTGTTAGCGCTTTGTCCTGTGTGTTCGTCCCTTTCCGTATTTTGATAGCGCTCACCAATACCTTCAAGGATGCATTTCCAAGTAGCCCCAGTTGTAGCTCTTTTGACTTGCTTGGCTTGTCCTTGAAGAGCCCTAGCTAATGATAAGGCGCAGGTCAACGTGTATACGACAGAAAAGCTCTGTTTGGCAATACATTACCTCGTCGCCGTGGGCTTTGTGAACAATCACACGCACACGAGTGCTATTGAAAGAGCTACGCAGGAGGCACAAAAATAAATTCACAAGGAACTATATAATAATAACCTACGCTCAGGCATCATCCTTAACGAAACGCCTCCAGAATGGCATGCTTGTTGAAATAAGACTATTCCCTCTCATGTCGACTCAACCTCAACTGCGTCTACTGAACTGCCCGTCCCTTAAACAGTCACACAGCCCTTACTCACCCCCCCCCCCCCTCCCCCCAACTTTACTGACTACTGAAGCGTCCACATGTCGAGGACACTGTTGCACCTGCAGCGGCTTCCGCCATGTGCTCAATGCAAGCTTAATTTGGTGCTCAAAAGATGTGTTCTCTCTCGCAAGACATCAGTCAGTACAGATCGCAATCTGCGGCCAGGTAACGCCCAGTGCAGAAATGTGAAAGACCCAGAAATTTAAAGGTGTGAGCTAGGACCGTGGGGTTGTTTTTTTTGACTACTTCTACTTTGGCCGAACAAACACTTCTCCCACTCTTCTGATGATTTGAAATTACTCCTATCGGTGGCCAGCCGCGCCCACCATATCTCATCATATTAGCTAGCCTCATCTCTTCTTGTGAATAAATACGTTGGGGCTCACAAAAGAAAAAAAAAGTTTGTCTGTCACTCTCAGCTAGTGTTCTGAGAATATACCCTGCTACCCTAATCGGCCATGAGTTATCTCCTCTGGGCATTATATGCCCAGTCTATAAGTCTGCCTTTTTCGGTGGCAACTGGGTTTCTATTAATTAGCGTTCGTTCTGAAATTTGCGCAGCTCCATTTGTATCAACGCCGTCCTTGTCATTTTCATTTTAACGAAAATCACTACGCTGTCTTACTTCTCATTATCCACTCGCAGCGTACAGTTTTCAGGGTGTGCGAGATAGTTCTCGGAGTCATGCCACACCACAGAGATGTGAACCATAAAATGAATGTGAACTGACCCTAATCTATACCTGGTTCGCGATTACTCGTTAAGATGTTGCCGATCAAGAAGATAAACGCAGTTGTCCCCTATAATTCTGTAACAAATGTGATGATGTCTGCACCACCTTCAACGCCACCCATGACAGTACGGTGAGAAATACGAAGCTAATCGTGAAAAATACCGCAAATTTGTAGAATTAAATAGAATCCATGTCTATCTGCGAACCAGAAAATCCTTTTCAGAAAGAAGCTGCATTGTAAGCTGCCTGAAAGGTGAGCGGCAGGAGGGAAATCAAAACGCATACGTAAACACGCATCAACACAAAGATTCATTTTCGCAGACACTGGGAACACACGAGACATTAAAAGACGAGCAACGCCAGAATTAAAAGGCAGCCGGCGCTGCTGAAGCTGCGCTGCGAAGAGCGGCGCCAGAGTTGGGGCTGCGGGCTTCGTCGGAGACGGCGTGGCGTTCCAACGCTCCACGTCTCCGCCGCCAACTCTGTGGGCGTCAGTTCAAACATCAACGTTAGTTCTCGTTGATGTTGGAACTAGATCGCCCTCGGTCGAGTTCAAACATCAACGAGAACTGACGTTGATGATTCGAGCAGAAC
Organism: Amblyomma americanum; assembly: GCF_052857255.1. Classification (NCBI taxonomy): domain Eukaryota; kingdom Metazoa; phylum Arthropoda; class Arachnida; order Ixodida; family Ixodidae; genus Amblyomma; species Amblyomma americanum. The sequence continues at coordinate 100,303,503 of NC_135497.1, read as the reverse complement.
TGGGCGCCGCCAGAACTCCTTCGTAGGGGAAGCACAAGTTCTGGAAGACGCCTGCCACGACAGCTGGGTGAGCTTTGCGGGCCGGTCGCTGACGGGTGCCTCCATCTTGGCGATGTCGACCGCATCCAGGGGCGGGTGGCTCAGCTGCAAAAAGTTTCGAGATATAGAGAGAGCAGAAGGACTACCACTTCGGGAAGAGTGCTTTATTGGGGACCACAGCTGTCACAGATATAGCCCGTTCCCTTTGCACTTCACACCAACGCGTATTATTTCTTGCAGACAGGTGCGTGAAAAAAATACTCTTTTTGTACAAACAAATAAAGTACTTAGAGTGTGCTGCAAAATATCTTTCTCAAACCTACAAAAATCAGTTTCAGTGGATGGTTGTTCCCTAAAAGCTTGTCCCAGGCTCCAACGACGATGAGAGAGTTGGCCAACGCCTCCTCTGTTATGAGTACCTGTCAGATGATCCCCTTTCCAGTGGGAGTCGGCGCGGAAGCTTAGTTCGTCGGTCAACCGCTACACGGCGAACTCCTTTGGGAGCCGCACGTTACTTCTGTCCGGCTGTTACTCATACAGTATATACAGTCACTCATACAGTATTCGGCGGCGGCGCTGCGATGAGGTGCAGTGCGCTGACGACCAGCTTGGCTATCCCGAGCCTTGATAGGCAGTAAAGCTAGCGGACGGGGAAGGGCAGGATAGAGGGGCAGGAAAGGTTGTGATTGGCCATTTTCAGCCGATCTGACGGGCACTGATATAAGAGAAGGCGTTGACTTGGTCGAAGCCAGTTCTGGTGCAGTAAAGAGTAAAAAAATGTGTCCCTTTTTGTTAGCAACCTCGTCAATGTGAGACATTATCCTCATCAACTAAAACTGCCAAATTCTCGGTAAGATGACATTATTTACTATTTTTTTCATCACGCAATATAGACGCACAGACAGCGGATTTTTATTACATTTGTAACTTCTTAGCGTTAACGTTAATTCAAACAAGCTGCGGCTGCTCTTCTCCCTGGCACTTTTCCATGCGTCCCAACACAGGGCATTAACATACAGACACCTTCTGTCACCTACCTTGTGCAATGGGCGGTGCTCCACTGGTAACAGTGTTCCCGCAGGCAGAGAACATTGTCGCCCAGGCTGTCCTTATCCGCAGCTTCCCCACGTCTCCAACGCCGTGGCGTCGGATGACGAACCTCGGGTCGGGAGTGGACAGGGGCTCGGGCGTCATGTCACCAAACTGCCAGAGTGGACGCTCCCAACACCGCGACAGCAGGCAGACGCTGTACAATAAACAGGACAAAACAGGAATCGATGTCGCGAAGTATGCAGGCGCCAAGAACAATATTTAAGCATAAGATCACATTTTCAACGATAACAACCAGAGAGACGTATTTCGTGTCAACATAACGAGAAATATGCGGAGCAAACAATATGCATGTGATACTGTGAGGCAGACAAAATCCTCAGAAACCTGTAAGTGACCAATAACACGCATCCGGTTTTCCACTAAGTGCGTAGTGCAAAGAAATTAATATTCTAACGAAATGCTTAGCTACACATCTTATTTCCTTGTTCCCTTGTCCGTTCTCCTTGTGCAGATGACATTTGCATAAAGAACCAGCCAAGCGATGTTCCCCCGTTCATGCAACACTGCGGCTTGCACGCGGAGAAGAGTCAGAAGCAGAAAACGTTTATGCTGATCTAAAAAAAAAAATTCTGCTTTGATGGTCACGTGTAAGCTTCAGACCAGACTTCCTTGAACTCTGCAGTTCCGGGCCCCCTTGTCGGAAGGGTAGACCAATGGAACGGAGGAATTCATGAAGCGGGTGCCATCCCTGGTGGAAAAGGTCCCCTATACGCAATTTCTGCGAGCGATAATGCATCCACGTTAATAATTACGCTGAATCATACCAGCAATATGTTACAGGAATGAATGCTGCTATCGCTAATATCGAATCCGCAACGAAAATGGCGAAGGTTCCACTGCATGATCATATTCTGGTCACGATTGAGATAAGCAATAATCTACGTGTTTGTGAACGCTTCATCACGAAAGACAGGCTAGTTCTGGGACCTCTAAGCGCAGAAGAAAAGCACGTTTGCACGCATTATTGAATGCCACCATACAAGGCCTTGATACGTATAACGCGGCGGTAGAAATGCAAGCGGATTCTTCGGTGCTCACTGTGCGCCCAGGGGGTATAGCATCGTTTCTGTCCAATGTGACTTGAACGTGACTCCTGTTGTATCGCAGGCCTCGGTTTATACATGCAGTGGTCGCAAAGGGATTGTGCTACCATAGGCTTAAAAAAAGAAAAAAAAACAGCGACTCTAAGCTAGAAGGCACCAGTAAAAGGCAGACGCATCTGTCACCGCATTTTAAGAGCCACTAATAATAACAGATCTTCACGTGATGCCGTGAAGCTCTATTCAATAAAGGAAGCGGCCCAAGATGCCCAACATCAACTGAAAAGCGGTCGTAGAGCACTTTCGGCTATCGCAGACTCTATTACATATTGTGCACAACGTGTATCATCCAGGGCCCACTCGAAAGGAGGCCACCTTACAATCTAATGGGCAGCACGAACTCAACCGGGGCGCTTTATGGTATGACAGCTCTTGTAGTCCTTGTGTCCAACCTGCACCTGGCAAGCTGGCTTTAGAGCACAGGGTTCACTTTGATGGACTCGATAGTACATATTACCACGCAGGACAAGTACTGCTCACTGAGACTCTTCAGTTTTCTCCGCGATGCCGGTGACGCGGATGAGTGGTACCGCTTAGGTTTGATGACGCGTGGGTCGGAAATATTCAGCGCTGTTTCCTGGATTTTTTGTGACCCACATGACCCTCTACGTCAGCTTGGGCTTTCGCGCTTCTGTAAAAATTTAATGTGAAATCGATGTGCCTCTTGTGGTCCGGACAATCCGTTTGTAGTTACCGGCGACGTTCTGGTGGAGCCATTACCGGCACTCTGCTTGGCTTGCACCGCCTGCCCTTAGACTAACCTCACCCTTTTCGTGACAGAGTGAAAGAAGCATACCTCGCAGTCCTCCAAAGCCCCTCGAAGTCTGGGTGTTGGGGAACGCTTGGACAGGAGCCCACAGGGAACCAGCCGTGTTCCAAGATGTCGCCCGCTGCGAGGCATTCGTGGCGCCCGGTGAACGTGCAGCCCAGAGCTTCTTTTACCTCGCTTCCCGACTCCTGTGCGCCACTACATTGTTTTCCTCAAGCAGGTCAAATGAGCCCGGAAGGTAAAATTCTCCCAGACCTGGAGGCACGTCACCTGATACTACAACTAACGAAACTGTGCAGTTAAATATTTTACATTTAGAGCGACAGATGTTCAGTGCCCGTTCCTGGGTTTTGCGTCGTAGTCTGTCGTCTGCGTAACCGGTGGACGCGTTGCCATGGGAACCACTGGGTCGGTGGTTACCGCGCAAAGAGCGAGACATGACGAGAGTGGAGAAACGTGCAACCGGTGGGTGGCTGGCATAGGAACCATCCGGAGTGTGGTTACCCTGAAGGAGAAGTGTATGGCGAGAGGGTAAGAAGGCGCAAGCGGTCGGCGGTTGTCACGGAAACCACCCGAGGGGTAATTACCCTGCAAGGTTACCAAGGAAGCAGGCTTTATGGTGAGAGCGTACGAAGGCGTAACCAGAGGATGGTTACAGTGGAAACCGTCACCGGCGGAGGAGGAGGGTATGGCGAAAGCGTGAGAACGAGCAACCGGGAGGCGGTTGCCGTGGGGACCAACCGGAGGGTAGGTACCCTAGAAGGAGAACGGGGTTGGCCTACAAGCAGGGCATGACGAATGTGTAGGAAGGCGCACCACGGTAACCATCCGGAACGTGGTTGGCGTGGAAGGAGGAGGGTGGGTGTGGCGAGAGCGGAGCAATATTTCTAGCTTGGTCCATCTGCGGCAGCTTCTCCGAAACGCGACGCCCGAGGAGGGCAAAATCAGCGGAGACGTAGACGGAAAACTGTGTGGAAAACTAAAACGAGCGCCCTAGAACTACAGAGGTGCGAGGTCGCTCTCATATTCTCTATATTACATATTATTAAATATCAATACCCTAAAGGGTGCCTGAAAAGGGTGTTTGAGGCTGCCTATAATACGACTGCATTATGTAGAATACAGGCCACCGAGTATTCATGCCGCATACAGTACTTCAAAAACGAACCGATTAATTGAAATATTTATATATATATATATTTATTTATTTAAATTAGCGCTTTCACGCCCCGCGGCGACCTGCGGTGCCGAGCGTTCGCCCGAATTTGCGCTCGTTACGTTATGCAGCCCTCGTTACGTCAGCAGCGAAACGCTTTCATTGGTTCGCCGTGGTGTCTCTTTCTGACGTCACGCACCTCCCATGACCGCGGCCAGAAGCAGTGCCCTTCCCACCCTCCTCCTGCGTGCGTCGGCCTGCCGGCGGAGGTACAGAGTTGGTGGGGATGGCGGAGGAGCGCCGACATTTCAGCGTGCAAAAAGTGACGAGAGGAGAGAGAACGGTGCGATGACGCGTAAATTCAAATTTTTACTACAGATAACTCACCTTCCACAAAATGCATTAAAAAATTGCTTGCTGGAGGATATTTGTGAAGCGGCGTCCTTTAACATCGTAGGCATACCCGCAACTTTCTTCGGAGCCCCTTTCAGAGCTCCTTTAGCAGCTGTCGCTGAAAGTCGCGTTAACCAGCGTTAACCGTCCTGTCATTTTTTTTCTTTTTTTGGCATTGCTGAGGTCGTGGTGGTTATAGTTGTAGTCATCGCAACATTAGTATAATTGTAGAGATGTTAGCTTTACTATCAGAAGTGGAGACTTTAATCATAGTGAGGAGCCACAAGAGCAAGTGTGCACCGGTTTACCGAACGCCGGTTGCGCACACGCTGTGGCTCAGCCCCTGCCACGGCGCGTGCGCAGGAGTCGTCCCGCTGTTGCTGTGTCTTTGCTGTTCAAAGGTGAAGTCGCGTAGGTGCATGCAGACTTCAGCTGAGCTTAGCTGGGATACATTAAGCTAGTGGTGGGATCAGCCTTGGGATTATTCTGCCGGCAAGTGCTCCACCGCTGCGACACTTAGATGTTAATTAAGCTCGGGAATTTGAGGCATAGATCTTTGAACTAGCAGATCTACATCGCCACGCATATAATAACCAATAATATTCAGGAACTGCGGCAGTCACGATCTTCAGTCTAGATAAGAGTCTTGAAGGAACTTTAAAATATGGCGGAAGGCTCTCTCCAATATGATTGAGGACTTTGTTTTGTCCACAAATCAGTTAGCGCATATTACGAGTGCTGATAGGATTCTCCGAGAAGTAACGAGGACGACTCCGCAAGGTTCGCCTGGGTCGCTCTGCGATCATATGCGTTTGCAGCCATTTTTCCATCGCAGACGCGAGCTTACTGCGAGTAATGGACTCGTTTACTTTGGTGGAAGGTCCTCGGTTATAGATGTTAGAGCAATTATACGACACACATTCTCTATGACGGCAATGAAGATTCTTTCCCGCTCAGTTTCCTGGCATTCGGGCTTGGTTTGGACCTGGACATTCAGAACCTTGCGAGTCGTTGCCTACGATGTGTGCACTGTTGGCCTCAACGTTCAGCGCAATATCCTTCGAGTTGACCAAAGCTCATTAGCTGTCGTACTCGCCTGCATGTGGACTATGTGGGAACACCTGAAGGCCGCATGATCTTTGTTCTTATGGACGGGCGCGAAGAAGAAATGGGTTGAAGCGGTGCCTCTGAAGTCTGCGACGGCTAAAGCAACTGTTGAAGTACTGCGTGGGATATTCGCGCGCTTCGGCTTGCCTCATGCTGTTGCGTCAGAAAATGGTCTCCAATTTTCGAGTGTGGCCACGGCACGGCACGGCACGGCGCGGTCACGTCACTATTCCCAGATATCTTCATTGGGTAATGGAATCGTGGCTCGGGAGGAGGCTTTTCTGACGGGCGTCGTCATGCATCACGTCATTGTCAGGCTTATATTCATGCGCCTGATAGCTTGGTGAGCAGCTCGATTTCGCTTCGGGGTCTTCCCTTGGGCCGGAACTGGGTGCTGCGCTAGGATCTGCACTGAATTTACATTTCCTGCAGTGCACATCGAGGAACTGCACAATCATCGCAAGAAGCAGCTTCCAACTGACCCGCGAAATCATCGAGACAGAGTTGATTGACCGTTTAGGCGATATCTAAGGGTCCAAGCCGTCTATTGCACTCTCTTCGAAGGAACTACAATGCTGCGTGTTCACTGAATATTTTGCTGGCTGAGAATGTGTGTGTCAGGACACGACTTGCCTATGCCGGTTTTTTTTTTTTTACTGTTTAGATATCGTTTTTTTAAGCCCTGCGAGAGATACATCGGTGCGGTCTTTGCAGATGGATTGCACACCAAGGCGGTCATTGTGTACGTGATAGATATCAGTGATTAAAAGATTAATTAACCTAAAATTAGCACATCAACTTTTTTATTTTTAATTTCAAAGGTCAACAATACATACAGAAATTGAAGGCTGCCGACATAGAAGCCGAGTTCAGTTTTTAAACTTCCTTTATCGTCAATGCTGCGGCCATTTGGGACCCTATTCAAGCTTACGTTATCACTAACATTGAATCCTTGCAAAACCGTGCTGTTCGTTTCATATTTTCAGACTACTCACCCTTCACAAGCCTTTCAGCATTAAAAAAACGTGCCGAACTGGAAGATTTGTCATATCGCCGTAAACTTGCTCGCTTAACCCTTTTCCATAAGCTTTATCACCACCCATCCCTTCGCCGTGATTTGTTTCAGTCACCTGATGCTCTCTTTCCACGCCGTGATCATTCTTTCAAAGTTAAACGCGTAAACTGTCATTCATCGTCTTATGCCAATTCATTTATTCCCCGTACTATCACTGAATGGAATAGTTTGCCATCAGTCATCGCCACAGAAACTGACAATAAAAAATTCCAAGAGCTTCTTCGCTGTGACGGAAATGTGTAAATGTTTGCTGTTTTTGTTAGTGTTCAATTTTTCTTTGTGTGATGCCTTATGTTTTAATTAGCGTGTTTTTTTTTAACACTTACTTGTTGAAATGTATCGCGATTACTTATGATTGTACCCCCCCCCCCCCTATGTAATACCCTCTTCTGGAGGGCCTTTAGGGGTAACTTGAATAAATAAATAAATAAATAAATAAATAAATAAATGTTTAACGTCAAAAATACACATTTCTAGCTCGTAAAGTTGGCTTCCTGCAATGCACGTTTTTAAAGTGGCGGCGCTAGGCGTAGTATTGTCGCAGAAATCCAGTTAAATTCTTATACAGCATAAAATAGACAAACGTCTTTCGTATTTGCTGTATTAAAAATGCGATGTCGCAGAAGGCGCAGCGGAAGAAAGCGCAACGGTCCCAATGTAGCGCTGGAGCAAAGCACCGGTCCAGATCGTACCGCCGAGCCGCCTCAACCTCCTCCGGCAGCAGCTCCGCTTCCAGGCGCCATTGCTGTAGGCGCCGCCGGTCCGGGACTTCGCGCTCCTCGAGCAGCCGTGGCCATGGCAAGCGGACGGGAAAGAGAGGAGGCCATTCGAACAGCGTATGTTCAGAAAGCAGCTCGGCGGGGAAACCCCGTAATAAAATTAGACGCTCTGGGACCCGTGCAAGCAGTCGTGGGAAGCGCGGGGCTGCCAAGAAGTAAATAGGAACCAAACGTGCAGCTCAGAGCGAATCGAGCAGTAAAGATGGGAGCCAATTCGAAGGAGTTAACCAGCAGGAGTCCTGGAGTGCCGTGGAGAAATACGGAAGCATGCTTGTCTCCTATATGGAAAAAACTGACCGCTTGGTGTAGAAGCTGTATAACAACGCAGGTCGAGGAATCGTCGAGAGGAGTGATACGTGGGGCCCGAGAGAGAACCAACGAGAATGGCAACCAATGAAAAACTTCACTTCCGGGATCCCGGACGGGTGTTGGTCCAGGAGAGAACGAAAATTCAGTTGACTCAGACACTAAATGTTTGGTTCGGTGTTTTTTTTCTTTAACTGATTCCTAAGAAATTTGTACGCATGGATCACTGCGTGCTATTCGTGGACGACCGCCTAAACAATATTTCTTACCTCTTCCGATTTCGATTTCAACTATCGAGCGATGGCTATGACGTCGAAGATCAGTACAGGTTACGTGAGGCATGGCAAAAACTGCGATATATTGTCGCTGCTTTGTCGTTTTAATGGAGAAAAACGATAAAGCCAGCCAGCGACAAAAGCCGGAATCCAAAGTGAAGAAGCAGTATTTGCAGTGCAGTGCCCTTAGTGCAGATCTTACAGTTCGCCAAAAAATAGGATCTGTGGCCTTTGTGCGACGTTGGCCTTCGTGGGGGCGTTGAAGCACCTTCCTTCGAAGGCAACTTGGCTTGCCATCAGCAGCAGTCCGTTACAGTCAGTCAGTGGACCCGGCGACGACCAATAAGGCCTAAAATAAGATCGCAATCTTTCTTTCGGTTCTCAACTCTGCTCCACTATACTGAACGATGCCTGTCACTCAGTATCTTTTTCTTGCTTTTAACGCAACCTTTGCAACATATCATCCGAAGCTGGTAGGCATTCCATGAAAACTTCCTCCCTGACGGCAGTTGCTTTGGGCATGAGCCCTCTGGTGTGGAAAGACAGTTGGTAGAGCCTGAACGGCGTAATGAATGTCGCGAGCCCCTGGATTTCTGGTGGAGGTTGAATGTGGATTTTTACGTCTAGTTTCTGCCTAGATTAAAAACACTGTTCCGTCATCTAGGCTTCCCAGCATTTCGTCCACAGTTGGCAAAACATTTCGTTCTTTTTTTGCACATTCGTTTTGGTGTTTTAAGTTGTTAAGTCGATACAGATGCGCACATCAACTGATGGCTTCTGAAGTACTATGGTAGCGCACCAGACGGTTGGCTTTTCAGCCTTACGCATTATGCCTTGATCATCCATGTTTTCGAGCTCTCTCTTTATCTTGCTCCTCATGCGAAACGGAATCCTTCTGTGGTACGCGACGGCATAATGCACTACACCGTCAGTCCGCACCGCACATGGTATGCAGCCAATGCCAGAGAAGACATGCTTGTGTGTCACGCTACGGCGTCGTTGAAGCGGACAACTCCAAGCGCTCGCGCCACTGACAATCCGAGGAGTCCTAAGGTGGCGACTACTAGAAAAACTCTAGAGAGCACTTTCTCGTCCATTGCATTTGGTCTTTGAACCTTCCCAGAGTACGCAGAGCAGCATCGCTCGGTACTCTCAGGTCCTTTGCTTTTTCCAGATGCGGAGGCAACTTACCTTCGACGATTCATTGTTCTCGAATTCTTCGTCTGAAGCGTGATGGGACCGCAGGATTTCTCGCGGATTTCGGCCCATAGCGCATAGCAGCGTTCTAATTGGAATTTGTCGTTCTATTTCCAAACTTCTGAAGCATAGCTGAAGTGCTCGAACTTTTTATCCACTTGGTCAGTAGCTGAAATTCGCATAATGTCGAAAAGCTGTCGAGGCATATTTACACAATAGTTTTGTCGGACGGCATACAGTTGCATTTACGCTAACTTGCACACAGTGCACAAGCTAGGTCTAGCCAACTGAACCTGTGCACTCAAAAGCTAAGCATGCATTATTGTGCCTATCTTGGTCAGATTTTTCTTGGTTTCTCTCTCTTATCGTCTCTTCAGCTTAGCAACACACCGCCTTCATAACATGGCTTAGTGAGAATGCTACGAATGCATGTTTATGCATGTGACTTTTATATATTCAGGATAGTGTTAACAGGGCTGCTGGTTCATCTTGAACACAAACGCCGTCAACTTCAATTTTCAGCAAACAGACGCCAGTAAAGACAAAAGTCATCACTGCTGTTATGTTTTTTTTCGGCTTTCTTCGGCCTAACTTCAAATTGGTCTTTTCCAAGTTTCTTATGCCTATCCATGCCTCAATTAATTTCTTTCTTTGAAAACCAGACTGGCAGTGAAATAGGTATATTTTGTTGAAAATGTTGATAGTCGGCAACTAATAGCACACTCTGAAATTCAACACATGTTGAGTGGTATAAACATCAGTTAACCGTAAGCAATGCTCACTTCTGCTAGCTAGATTGTGAACTGGTCACCTTTACATTCAATCAGTCTACATTTTACTAATGAGTGAAAATAACTCTTAAACATTGTTTTAAAGTTGTATCAGAGAACATACGCATATATGCCTGTCACATACTTAAATGGCTCAATTTTTATTTCATTTTATTGTGCAACATCATAGACCTCATACTTGAAATCCAAGTTTACAAATTCTGCTTGAGATGGTGTTTGCTCGAGATAAGATTATAGGGTCATTGTATCCTGTTTCCCTGACTGTACAAAGTATTCTTTTCCAGCCTAAGCCAGGAGCCATTGCAATGTAAACCCTCCAGATTGGTTCTTGCATTTCCTCTACCTGTGATCCACCTTACTGGCTCCCACATCTCATTATGTTTATAGTAATAGAAAGACATGTGTAGACTTTTATGCAATACAAAGGCACCAACAATGTTTTCCACTCACAGCGATATTTGAGAATGATTTGGAGTTGCACAGAGTATATGACAGCTAATTTTGTACATGGCAACAATGGCATGGCCTTCAGCAGAACTTCCCATACTTGTTTTCTATGATCTAGTCTGACTTGTGCAACGGCAATATCAGCTCATAAAGATATGCTAAAGGACTACCTGATGGCCCGCTGTCTCTGTGGAGAACAAAACGCCTTGCACTACAGCCAAGTGATGCATGTCTAAGCCCCTTTGCAGCCACACAGTGCTATCTCTATTTTGGCTTTAATAATGGACTGAAAAACAACAAAAATAAGTCACTATTGTTACTTTGTCACTGTTCTGTAAAATGTAGAACTGCTTTATTTAGAACTGATTTTACCTGTTCCAAACAACTGGAAAAGTCATAATTTCTCATGTGCATTTGCATTTGTGTTTGACAGCAGTGTGCTAAAATGTGAACACACACACACAACTTATATATTGAATAGATAAGCATGTCTTTTGCATTAGCAGTCAGCTGGCTGTAGGTAGCTGGGGGGGGGGGGGGGAGGGGGGAGGCTGTTTACATATTAAAATGACAACTGTGCAACAAAAGACAGGCCAACAGTCGGCCGATTCGGTCTGCCAAAACCATGTCATCGTGATGTCTGGCTCTATGTCACACTGCGCCGACGAAAACAGTCGGTAAGACAGCAGTTGGCCGATGGTTCGCCAACTCAACTGTCACACTAGCGTGACAACGTGCGAGACCTCCCGCCGACTTGGCCCTTTCTCGTTCTCACTCTTCTTTTGTCATTTCCTGCTATGCGAAATTCATGGGCCGGGAGGCTTAATTTTTAACTCTTTTAAATAAATCCCACCATAGTAAAACAAACCCTTAACACTCGTGATTATGAACCTAGATTGAGTGCAGCCCAGTACTGAGCGGCATTTATTGCTGGATCAGAAAGGCATGGCTAGAAAAATAAATCCAGTCGCTCGCGGGTGAACAAGACGGGAGAGATTATTTAAAACTAAAATAATAAAAAGAAAAAAAAATTCCCGGCCACGCGGATTCGAGGTAAGAACCTCTGGAATGCGAAGCTATTGCTATACCGACGACGCCATGGAGAACAGAGCATTTCGTTGTTTTCAGACGTGCTGATAAGAAGCACTCAGCAGTGTGACACTCGCCACAGAAGTTTTATAAAAAGCAGGCGACCCATGTGCGAAAACTCGGCCGGCGCGCTGCACCGGTCGCTGCTTGCGAATTGCAGCCCCACTGCAAGGAGGGACACACAGAGCAGCAAGCATCGCTGCGCCGCTCGACTCAAGCACTCGAGCTCAAAGCGTACGCTTTGCCACTCGCAGCGGTCTGATTACTGCTTGGCTTGGTGTTGAAGTTCGCACCGGAAAAGACAAAATAGCCATATTATCAGAAAGACCGCCTGCTATACACGAGCAGCGACAAAGCATGCTTGCCCTAGTAGAGAGATTTCGGCAGCGGCACCGCCTGCGGTCGCACCAGGCGACGAACTGCGCTGCTGCCTGGCGCAGCACACGCGTCTTCGCGAGTAGCCTCCGCTATAATATCTCTTAATATCGCTTTGCTGTTAACAGTATAATCTCACCATAAACTAAAATTACGGTCAATTTCCGCGACACCTTCGGCTGCGGAGCCAGCGGACCGCTGCGGGCGACAGGCGAGCCGGACCGCAACGGCGGGCCAGCGGCAGCTTGCGAGGCGATTCTGGCGAGAAATTTTGCTCGTATCAGAGTTGTTGCTTTTACCAGCAACTCGGTGTTGATCAACGATCCTCAGGAATGATACATTTGGCACATTTCTCTGTCTCAGCGTTTATTGCTTACGTCAAAAATAATCTTAAGCTGATTTTTATTACGGCGGCGGATGGGATCCAGGCTGACCTGCCGGCGAGCAGTCTCGGTTTACTTCACGTTCGCACAAGAAAAGACAAAACAGCCATGCTATCAGAAAGGCCGCCTGCTATATTCGAGCAACGACAGCATGCCTGCGCAACAGCCGCGCTTTCGTCTACCGCGCCGCCTGCGGGAGCGCCAGTGCGACGAACTGCGCTGCTTCCCGGCTGCCGTGCTCGTCGCTAAGCCTAGATGGTTTCGCATCGATGCCGTAGCTCAGGGCGCTTTGGAACTAGCGAGCGCCATAATAAAGAAAGTTCTCTAGTCACCCCTTTACTGCCAACCTGTCTCATAATAAAATGAAGTTATGCTCGATTTCCGCGACGCCTTCAGCAGCGGATCTAGCAGACGTCAGGCGAGCCGCACGAAGCAGCAGCAGCAGCAGCAGCAGCAGCAGCAGCAGCAGCAGCAGGCGGCTGAAATTTGCTTGTATCGTAGTTATCGCTTCAACCAGCACCTTGGCATTGGCCAACGATCCTCAGTAATGATACTTTTTTAGACATTCATCTATCCCAGAGCTTGTTATGAACGTAAACAAACAGCACTATAGCGGAATCGTGTTCGTGTCTGGTGAATGTTTTAGCTCGGCGACCGATCTCGCGTCGGCACGGTCGGCAGACTGGATTTGTCGGCGTCGCGAGCGTCAAAGCACGTCACACTACGAAGACATCTGATAGTCGGACGCGTTGGTGTCGTTGTCGGCCTAGTGTGACAGCTTGGTCTGCCACAGACACAGTCTGCCGTCCCGGTCGGCCGATCATCGGTGTCGTTGTGTCTGCCTCGGCGTCGTGTCGGGCTAGTGTGACAGGCCCCTTAGGAAAGGCTGCAAGTGCCATTATTTTTTTCTCTGTCAGCAGTGCAATTTTGAATAACTGACTAAAATATTAAAAATGTAATCTGAACTATTTGAAAATTGTGATTATCCCGGTTATAATTACGGTCGGTTGATAGCAGCCTGTACAGTGGCCACACCCTATCGACAATTCGCAATAAGAATCGCGCCGTTGTTCTGAAATCCTGAGGGTAGCCTAACTTTCAGAGGGGGCAGCCTTTTGTTATTTTGTCAAATCGTCGACCGTTGTGAAAACATAGCGATCGAACGAGGAGGAGTTCGCGATCGCGATATTTTTCGGTCTCTTAGATATAAATGGTCCACATGTCGTTTCCCACACATATCACAGCCGACCACGATTGTACCTTCGACGAAAATCCTGCGGCAAAAAAAAAAGCGTTGACGGAACCGATGTCTCGAGTACGCCGCAATTAATACGGGCTACTCCTACTGCAAGATATCTGCGTGTTTTTCTACAAGCATGCATGCCTGTACCGCCGCACGCGATTAGACGACAGGCACTACCGGGCGCGCCAATCGGAAAGCTGGGACCATCCGCCTCGCTCGCAAGCGCCAAAGTGATCGTACCTTTCCGCCTCACGTCCGCCTGGCGGCCGAAAACTGGCGCACCGCTCGCGAAGCGTATCTGGCGGAAGCCGCTCCGAAACGATCGTACAACGGCCCTAAGTGCGCGACAGCCGTTGATGTTGTCGATGCGCTCACCTCCTGCGATGCGTGGGTCGGGGTGCTGCTTTCGGAGATGCTCGTGGATGACCGCACGCACGTCCTCCAGCACAAGGGGCACATCGCTGGCAGGTAGTTGACGTGCGGTGGTCGCGAGGTCGTCAGCTTCTTCGCAGTGACCGGGCACACACTGTGCACGCACGGTGCATCCTCTCTGCGCGAGACGCTCGATGAGCGAGCGAATGTCCCGCACTAGTGGGGTACCGCGGCCGGTGGATTGCAGCCGGCCGAATACGGCAATACCAGTTTTGAAGCGAAAACCTTCACTACGCTAGTCAACACCATGCTTCGCGCGAGCCGGCGTATGTCGGAGCACGAGTGACGTCACGCACGGCGCAGGTGGCCGCCGCTGCCCGTTTCTCTCTCTCTCGCTCTCTAGTTACTACTGCGCATGCGCCACTAGTAGCACCGAGCCACAGGTGTACCGCCGCTGCGCAGCGCGGCGCCTTTCCTCAAAATCCTACTTTCAATTAGTTTTCTCTTTTTTCTTTCCATCCCTCCTTTATTCCTTCCTTTACGGCGCGGTTCGGGCGTCCACCGAGACATGTGAGACGGTTACTGTGCCATTTCCTTTCCTCAAAAACCAAACAAATGAAACACGGCATTCACAGCGTTCATTGGCGTTGACAACTTTCCAAAGGCCGTTCATATTCACGAAAGGATAGGCGCACAATCGGCTCCGCGGGTAAGTGGAGACCTAAATCTCGCTTTCATGTACGTGGCGCTCGTGTCCAACTGCAAAAGCCTGCTTTCATTGCGTTCCGCACAGTGGATAGGCAGCGCGCACTCCCTGCCACCCTGGGAGGTGACATGCAGTTAGCGGTTGATCGCGAGATTGATCACCAAATGAACGCTGCGGCCAAGCTATTAATGCAGTGCTGCATGTCAGCCACAACGCTGCCAGCGCTAATGCATTCAGGCCACACCTCTCTCACCACCGCCACATGTATCAAAGTACGAATGAGGCGTCTGCATATCCAGGGAGCCACTTATTCCCTCATTCCTTTGATCAAAGCCATCGCCGCATCATTGTCAACGCCAACGCCAATGAACACAGTGAACGATGAGGTCTTTCGCTTTGTATATCCTGGATTAGCTGAGCTAATCCACATAACGTTTTTTCACAAATATTTACTATTTGCCTGCTTTAGAGGCAAAACGCTACGGCGTCCGTGTGCTGTGCAATGTCAGTGCACGTTAAAAATCGCCAGGTGGTCGAAATTATTCAGGAGCCCTCCAATGCGGCACCTCTCTCCATTTCTTCTTTCACTCCCTCCTTTCAGATGACCAACGAGACAGATACTGCGCCATTTCCTTTCCCCAAAAAAAACCATTTATTATTATGCTGTAGTAATCCGCGGCTGCTCTCAATTGCGACGTAGGAATGTGACGGTGTAAGCTCTCCTTACAATGTTGGCTCCTTTCCGATAAAGGTCAATTATATGCAAATATTAATTTGAAGTTAAAAGAGGCATGTGAGATACAGTGACATTTCTCGCAACTAACCCTCAAGCGTTCACGAAGTAGAGCAAAAAGTGCTGCATTTCTTTAGAATATTAGTGCACTTATGAGCGTTCTGTGCAGTAGAGAGAACCGCATAGTCGCCAGGAATGTTTGGCTCCATTGCGCGGTTGAAGCGTTGTTATCGTATTGCGCCAATGTATAGAAACATTGGTGGCGAGGCTGCGGAAAGATTGTCTACGGTTTAAATACTGCTCAACCTGTTTCGAAATCGACTCACGTGACCCACGGCTTGCTTGCTGCGAGCGAGAGATGGCGCTGGCGAGCGTCGCGGCTTCCCTATCGCGGCTTCGGCGGCGGCGATGCGCCGGTGCAACACCCTCTAAATACTTTCTTCAGGCCTCTCCAGGCCCTCCTTTCCACACGCGCTACGTCACGCCAAGTGTCCGGTCAGGCTGCTCACCAAGCGCGGCTCCGCTCCGCTCGGTTGTCTCCCTCGATGTGCTCGCGCTTGCCCGGGCAAGCACAGACACGAACGCAGTCTTGCAGTGAGCGTCTAGCTGCTGCTTGAGTCTTTCAGCCTGGCGTTGGGTGCATTTCCGTTCGCTCCTCGCACGGCTGTGTCTGTTTCGTGTGGCCGTTTCTTGTGTGGCGTGCGTACCTGTGCTAGCGCACGAATGGGAAACTGATTGCCTGCCGTGTAGCGAGTGCAACTTCGTGAAACATGGGCCGGTGCTGTGTTCCCGGGTGCCGCGGGAACTACCAGAATGGTCCCAAAGTACGTGTTTATTGCTTCCCAAGAGACGAAGTACGAAGAAAAGCCTGGTTGCGAGCCATTCCACGGAAGGATTTCACACCTACAGAGCATTCGAGGGTAAGACTCTGAAATATTGCTTAATAGGCGCTGGTAATTATCTTAGTTGTGAGCTGTCGCTCCCGGAAAGGCATGCTGTCTTTGTAGGCAATGATATCACTTCTTACACTTATGTATGAATTGTCCAGGAAGCATTTAGTTCTGTGGATGTGCATAAGGCTTGTGTAAAAGCTGTGTGAATATGTAAAAGCTGTTCACTATTCAGACTCTTTTTACTTAGTGTTTTAGGCAATGGAGAGTCATGGCGAATGGCCTTGCTTCATTTTCTCGTGCAGGTGTGTGAACTGCACTTCCACGCAGGCGACTTCATTACGACGTTGTCACACCAAGATGAACTGACAGGGAAAATAATAGAGGTGAAGCGTGACAGGCTACAGTTGAAGATTGATGCTGCGCCTTCTGTTTTTCCAAACTGCCCAAAATACTTGTCCTCAACGCCTGGACGGAGTGAATCGCCAGAGACGAAAAAAGCAAGAAGGGAAAACGCTGCTTTGCAGGAGGCTATGAGGAAGTCACTTCAGTCTAATGAGCTTGAACAGAAAAGAAACAAAGTTTCATCTTACGAGGAGTTCAAATCTAAGTTGCCTGGAATCTGCAACACGAAATTCTGGACCGTTTCTGTCGATGAGCAGTGCGTTAGGTTCCTTCTCATCGAGAATGATCCTTCACCTAATGTGAAATGCGCCTTGGTAGTTCTCCCTGATCTGTCACTTTCTGTTTTCTTGAATGGAGTGAAGCTTCTGTCGCTTCCTTCAGGCAGGATTCTGCCAGCTCAAGTATGCGACACCTCCAGCCTGTCCTTGCTGCTAGAAGAACTCGAGATAGGCTTGCATAATATACCTGAGGTGACGAAAGAGTCGAAACATACTAAAGTATTGCAGTTTGTCGGTTCACTGCTTGCAGACCTCATTGAGGACAGTGATACGACGAAAGAACAGTCTTCTTTGCTGAAATTTCTGGTTGAGCAGATAGAGCTTCTCCTCGCGAAACAGCATGTGTATAGCGCAGAGCTGCTGGTATTCGCCAGTATTTTGAATTCAATTTCTCCTCACGCATATCACTTCACAAGAGCTGCATCAAGAATCATTCTGCCCCATCCTTCCACACTGCGCCGTGTTTGCTCAAATTACAAAGCTGACCCTCTTGTGGAGCAAAATCAACCGCACTGTCTCTCCTACATCCGAGAACGAGTCAAATCAATGAAAGACCACGAGAAGACAGTGACCCTGATGATCGATGAGATCCACATAAAACCATACTTCGACTACAAAGGGGGCACAATAGTAGGATCGTCGGTTCATTCAACGGAACCAGCAACAACAGCCCATGTGTTCATGGTACAATCACTCCTTTCTGCAAACAAGGACGTCATTCACATATTACCTGTGAGCAAACTGAGCGCAGAAATTTTGCACGAGCATGCTAAGAACATAATCATTAATGTTGAGAAAATGGGGCTCAAAATTATCGCTGTGATAACGGACAACAATGCTCTGAACCGCAAGATGATGTCGTTATTTGCTACAAGTCCTCAGGTGAGCATTGTCTATCCCCATCCAGCCGATAACGCTCGCCCTCTTTTCTACGTGGTCGATCCTGTGCATCTCTTGAAGTGCATTAGGAACAATTGGATTAACCAGAAAAACCCTGGAACATGCCTCTATTTCCCTGAAATGGACTTGAGTGGAGCAATGCCCGAAGGGCCTCCTCGTATGAAAGCTGCTTCTTTCGCAGCTGTGCGGCAGCTTTATTCTTCAGAGAAGACGTCGCTTGTGAAGGCTGCTTACAGACTGAACGCAAAAGCCGTGAATCCAACCTCAATGGAGCGGCAAAATGTAAAGCTCGCTCTCGACGTCATTAATCAGTTTGTTTCAAATGCCCTCAGGACACATGGTTCCGCGTTCAAGATTCCTCAAGCTGAGTCGACTGCTCTTTTCATTGACGTTATCCTCACATGGTGGCAAATAGTCAATGTTAAGACCCCTTGCAAAGGCCAGAGGCTAAGGGACAGCATGCAAGACCCTGTAAGGTCTGTTGATGACACACAGTTAGCTTTCCTGAGCGGCGTTGTGGACTGGTTGGACGCTTGGGCAAGAATAAACATCACCAGTGGCTCGCTGACGAAAGAGACTCACAGTGCTTTGCGACTGACATGCTATTCTCTGGTAGAACTCTCGCGCTACTGCTTAGAAGAACTTCACTTCAAGTACGTACTGCTGGGCAAATTTCAGACGGATGCGCTAGAAGACCGGTTCGGCCGTTACCGCCAGCTGGCAGGATCACAGTACCACATTTCCGTGCGTCAGCTCTACGAATGTGAGAAGAAGCTTCGTCTTCAAAAACTTTTGACATTTCCACGCGAGGAAACAGAGTTTGAAGACGTAAGTGAGGATCTTGTCCCATGCAACTTTTCTGTGGCTGTCAGCGACGACGATATTACACACGCCCACTCTGACATGGATGCTATTGTCTACATTGCAGGATACGCTGCTCATGCTGCTTTAAAGAAGCTTTCATGTTCTGATTGCTTCAGCACATTGGTGATTGAAAATCGAGAGATCGAAGCGGAAAATACTGCCATGATAGCTAACCTGTCGAGAGGAGGGCTGAAGTTTCCCCAGCCATGCACAGTTCACATGGTACTGATGACTAAACTAGTTGCAGAGAAGTTGTCTTTTGGAGCAACCGCGGAAGATTTTCTCTCCTGTAGAAATCAACGTGGTGTCGTGATTTCACAGACGATTTCCCTCCTGGACGAACACGACATTGAGACATGTGAAAATGGCCACACTGCACAAACTCTCCTGCGCTTGGTAGTACGCGTTGCAACCAACGTTGTTCTAAACAACTTTTGCAAACTAAGAAATGATGCCATACAAGACAATGCGCAGCAGAAGGCCGCAGCCCGGAAAGCAGCAACGCTTAAGAAGAAGTAAGTTTTATTCCCAAGCAATAAAAATGCTTTGCGCACACTTCATTGCTGGTGTCTCGTCGTTTTTTATTGTAAGGGTCAGATTAGCTGTACAAATACTCAACAGCGCAACATTATTGTGAGTGTCATTATTGCTGTGTGTGAAAGCTTTAAGCAAAACACAATACAGAATAAAACTAACACAATGCGCAGTAGACGGTGTTTTTTTTTTCAATGTTCACGAACTTCTACTTTAACAACTAGATATACGCATGTGCGGTCTGTGCGGATGGATTTTACCGCACGGCAGACATCATGTACGTGATAGAACCTAATAATTAGATGTATAATTGAAATTAACTAATCAATTTTTTATTATAATGACCAATAATGCGAAATTGGCGGCCGTATGCTAAATTGTTTATTATAAAAAACTGTATTAGCAGCTCGAACTTTCTTGACAATAAGGTGTTCTGCAATAAAAAAAATATATAAAGCAGATAAAATGATAGCCTAAGGCGCGCACAAACTAGCGAATTTCTTTTCTGCAGCAACGACAAAAATGAAAATGAAGGAATCACTTATAAGGCAGCTACGTACGGCAGTACCCGAATAGTGCAGACGGGCGCGGCGCGCTGAAATCGCGGAGCGCGGGGCCTGCACGGTCCCTTGGCGTGACGTCACGCGGCCGGTGGAGAGGCCTTAGCATTGAGAGGGTGTTGACCGGCTGCGCCACGCCAAGTACTTCTCATCGCTAGATTTACGAAGCGGCTATTGGCAAATCGAGGTGGACGAACGCGACCGGGAAAAGACCGCCTTTATTACACCGGACGGACTGTACGAATTCCGGGTGCTCCCTTTCGGCCTGTGCTCGGCTCCTGCAACCTTCCATAGGATGATGGACACCGTTCTTGCCGATCTCAAATGGCAGTCCTGTCTCGTATACTTGGATGACGTTGTCATCTTTTCTGACACGTTCGAAGAGCACCTGAGACGCCTGAGCGTTGTGTTCGAAGCAATTAGGTCGGCCGGTCTTTCCATGAAGCCCGAAAAGTGTCACTTCGCTTTCGAAGAGTTGAAGTTTCTGGGCCACATCGTGAGCTCTAAAGGGGTTAGCCCAGACCCCGATAAGACTGCTGCCGTGGCTGCTTTTCCTGTGCCCACCGATAAGCGCAGTGTGCGCCGCTTTCTGGGTCTCTGCGCCTATTATCGGCGTTTTGTGCAGAACTTCTTGCAGATCGCTGAGCCCCTCACGCGACTTACGAAAGATTCCGAACCATTCTTCTGGGGCCTGGAGCAACAGCAAGCCTTTGAAGACCTCCGCACTCGTCTCCAAAGTACGCCCATCCTTGGACACTTCGACGAGTCAGCCGACACTGGACTACACACAGACGCCAGCAACATCGGCCTCGGTGCGGTCCTTGTGAAGAGGCAGGATGGTCTCGAACGCGTAATCGCATATGCGAGCCGCACCTTGTCACGATCTGAGGCGAACTATTCCACCACCGAAAAGAATGCCTGGCCATTGTGTGGGCAGTAACAAAATTTCGCCCGTACCTAAATGGCCGCCCTTTCAGGGTCGTCAGCGACCACCACTCGCTGTGTTGGCTGGCGAACCTCAAAGATTCCTCGGGACGGCTTGCACGCTGGAGCCTTTGATTTCAGGAATTCGATGTCACCATCGTCTATAAGTTTGGTAGGAAGCACAGTGATGCCGACTGTTTGTCTCGTGCTCCTATCGAGAACAACCGAGCTGACCCCGACGACGATTCTGTTTTTCTTGGTGCCATCTCCACGTCCATCCTCATTCAACACCAAAAAGACGACAGCGAACTACGGCCCCTCATTGAGTATCTAGAAGGAAGCGCTCAGTCTCCCCCGCGAATCTTTTCGCGCGGGCTGTCGTCGTTCTGTTTACGTGACGGCGTCCTGTATAAGAAAAACTACAGTCCAACAGAAGCTGTCTATCTACTCGTCGTGCTTACGGCCCTTCGCGACGAAGTCCTGCAGGCGAGCCATGATGACCCATCTTCTGGTCACCTGGGTTTTTGTCGAACTTTGGCACGAATACGGCAAAAATACTACTGGCCAAGGGTTGCTGCAGTTGTGACACGTTACGTAAGAACTTGCCGCGAGTGCCAGCGTCGCAAGACGCCGCCGACTAAGCCAGCCGGCCTACTCCAGCCTATTGATCCGCCTCAGGTTCCCTTCCACCAAGTTGGCATGGACATACTCGGCCCATTTCCGGAGTCCTCTCTGGGTAACCGCTACATTGTGGTCGCCACCGACTACCTCAGCCGATACTGTGAGACTAAAGCTCTTCCCCGTGGTACTGCTGACGAAATTGCGAACTTTTTCATTCAAAACATTGTGCTTCGTCACGGTGCACCCACCATCGTTTTAGCTGACAGAGAAACAGCGTTCACCTCGGCCCTTACGCAGAAGGTTATGCGCCTAAGCGGCACCAGTCACTGCAAAACAACCGCTTACCACCCTCAAACGAACGGCCTCACCGAACGGCTTAAGAAGACGATCGCGCGACATCATTTCTATGTATGTCGACGCGGACCACCGGAACTGGAACCCCATACTCCCTTACATCACCTTTGCTTATAATACTGCGGTCCAGGATACGACACGCTTCACTCCTTTCGTTTAGTACATGGTCGTGAAGCCACAACCACGCTGGATGCAGTGCTGCTTCCAGCTAGCGCTACCCCCTCTGTTATGGGTGCTGCCCAATTTGTTCGTTACGCTGAGGCCGCCCGCCAACTCGCTCGACAGCGCATCCGGCACCAGCAAGTTGACGACGCTCAGCGATACAACCTCCGCCGCCGAAATGTGCGTTACCTGCCCGGCGAACAAGTCTGGGTGTGGAGCCCAATCCGCATGAGGGAACGCTCTGAGAAGCTTCTACGCAGATACTTTGGCCCCTACAAGGTGCTCCGCCAGCTCAGTCAAGTTACCTACGAAGTTCTCCCCCAAGGAACAGTTCGCTCTTCTAAACGGCCGACCTCCGAAGTTGTCCACGTCGCTCGGATGAAGCCGTACCACGCCCGCTAGCCCCTCGCGCGTGTCTACACCACACGCCAGACACGTGCGACTGCCCTTGTGGTCCTGCCTGCAATTGCCACCACACCGAGTCGGTGTCTTCAAGAGAGAGGGAGCAATGCTACGCTACTAACTACTCTAGTGGCGCAATACAGCGGCTAAACTGCATTTCCTGGCAGTTGGCAAGCCTTGAGCCATCTCGGGGCTAGACGCTTCTTCTTCACCTCTCGTGCTGACTGCTGCCTTGCTCGTTCCAACGTCTTGCGCGTCTAATTAAAGCTAGTAAACCAGCCCTGCTTACGCCAACCGTTTCTCAGTGACAATATCTCATGTTAGCTAGCCTCATCTCTCCATCTTAATACGTTCGGGCCCACAAAAGAAAGAAAAAGCTTGTCTGTCACTCTCAGGTAGTGTTCTCTGAGAATACACCCTACTACCCTAATCGATCATTAGTTATCTCCTCTGGGCATTATATGCCCAGTCTATGTCTGCCTTTTTCGGTGTCAGCTGCGATGCTATTAACTTGCGTTCGTTCTACAATCTGCGCAGCTCCATTTTTATGAACGCCGTCCTTGTCATTTTCATTTTAACGAAAGTCACTACGCTTAATGTCTTTTTATCAAAGCGGCGGTCCCCTGGCAGACAACTGGCAGCGTACGGTTTTCAGGGAGTGCGAGGTAGTTCTCGGAGTCATGCCACACCAGAGATGTGACCCATAAAATGAATGTGAACTGACCCTAACCTATACCTGGTTCCGATTACTTGTTAATATCTTACCGATCAAGAAGATAAACCCAAAATTGCCCTATAGTTCTGTAACAAATGTGGTGATGTCTGCCGCACCTTTAACGCCACCCACGATTGTACGCTGAGAAATACGAAGCTAATCGTGAAAAGTTGTGCAAATTTGTAAAATTAAATTGAATTCATGTCTATCGGTGAAACAGAAAACCCTTTTCAGAAAAAAATCTTCAGTGTAAGCTGCCTGAAAGGACAGCGGCAGGAGGGAAATCAAAACGCATACGTCAACACGCATCAACACAAAGATTAATTTTCGCAGACAGTGGGAACACACGAGACATTAAAAGACGAGCGACGTCAGAATTATAAGGCAGCCGGCGCTGCTGAAGCTGCGCTGCGAAGTGCGGCGGCAGAGTTGGGGCTGCGGGCGTCGTAGGAGACGGCGGGCCGTTTCAAATCTCCACGTCTCCGGCGCCATATCTGTCGGCGTCAGTTCAAACATCAACGTCAGTTCTCGTTGATGTTGGAACTAGATCGCCCTCGGTCGAGTTTAAACATCAACGAGAACTGACGATGATTAGAGCAGAACTGGGCGCCGCCAGAACTCCTTCGTAGGGGAAGTACAAGTTCTGGAAGACGCCCGCCACGACAGCTGGGTGAGCTTTGCGGGCCGGTCGCTGACGGGTGCCTGCATCTTGACAACGTCGACCGCATCCAGGGACGGGTGGCTCAGCTGCAAAAAGTTTCAAGATATAGAGAGAGCAGAAGGACTACCACTTCGGGAAGAGTGCTTTATTGGGGACCACAGCTTTCACAGATTGAGCCCGTTCACTTTGCACTTCACACCAACGCGTATTATTTCTTGCAGACAGGTGCGTGAAAAAATGCTCTTTTTGTACAAATAAAGTAATTAGAGTGTACAGCAAAATATCATTGCCAACCCTAAAAAATAAGTTTCAATGGATGGTTGTTCCCTAAAAGCTTGCCCCAGGCTCCAACGACGCTGAGAGAGTTGGCCAACGCCTCCTCTGTTATGAGTACCTGTCAGATAATCCTCTTTCCAATGGGAGTCAGCGCGGAAGCTTCATTCACCGGTCAACCGCAACGCGGCGAACTCCGGTGTGTTACGTTTCGCCTACGACGCGCGGTATAGCCGGCGCGGATGCAACGGACGCCGGGGCTTCGTTCAAAGTGGCGGTCATTTTGGGCCCGTTCAGTGCGGCCGTAATGCCTCCCGCCAAGCGCGTCCAGGCAGGTTTCAATGCCACGTGTCGTCGTGTGTGCGTGTGTGTGTGTGTGCATGTTGGTGCCCACACTTGTCAAAGCGCGGCAGCCGGGGAGAGGAGCTCCCCAACTGGGAGGCGAGGAGGTCTGACCGGCGCCGGCCCGGCGGACGCGTCACTTCACGTCTCAACATGTCCGTGCGTCGCCGTCTCGTGCGACTCATCCCAAGCCGTTCCTTCTTGCCCTCGACTCCGAGGGTATAAAAGCCGCTGCCCCGGACGCCAAAAAGAGACTTCGATTTCTTCCTTCGAGTAACGTGGTCGCCCTGACCGGCTGCTCTTTTGCGATGCCAGAATAAACAAGTTGTTCTGTTGCCAGTCGACTCATCCTTTGCCGGGACCTTCGGATGTTTCCAGCTTTGCCCCAGGCCGCCAGGCCAACGCTACTTTTGGGGCTTGCGACCCATTTGCAACAACTGGTTGCCAGCGGTGGGATCGCGACAACGGAGGCCAGCAGCGAAGATATGCGTTCAACTGTATGCTGAGCAGCACAACGACCATCCGGGAGCAGTGCAACGAGCCCTGTGTGATGACTGGTTGCCTGCAGCGGAACGACTGCGCTGAATTCTTGGCTGCGAGGTTTGGTGAGTGCGGGACTTTCTTCTTCTGAGTTTTGCCAGGCTTTTGTAAGTGTCAGAAACAGAGCTGGTAATTGTGTTGTCGTTGCTGCCGGGTTAGTTTGCGGCAAGACAATAGTAGGCAGTAGAGAAAGCAGCATTCGGAGCAGCCATGGATTTGAAGTCGTTGCGCAAACCGAAATTGCTGGTGCTTGCAAGAGAGTTGGGTCTGGATGTCTCAGACAAACTCAGAAAACCAGAACTGCTACGGGCTATTCTTGAGTTGGAGGCTGAGGATGACGAGCTGTCTGAATGCCTTGAGACCATTGAGGAGAGGGAGCAAAAAGAGAAAGACGAGCGCGAACGTAAAGAGCAAAAAGAGAAAGACGAGCGCGAACGTAAAGAACAAAAAGATAAAGAGAAAGAAGAGCGCGACCGTCAACACGCTTTGGAAATGAAGCGTCTCGAGGTAGAGATGGAACGCGCTCGTAATGGAAGTCAGGCACACGGTGCAGGTGAACGAGTATCGTTCAGAATGACTGACCTGATGCGGCCGTTTAAGCTTGGAGAGGACATTGGTTTGTTCCTGGTTAACTTTGAGCGAACGTGCGAGAAGCAGGGGTTCTCTCGGGAAACGTGGCCACAGCGCTTGCTCACTTTGTTACCCGGCGAGGCGGCCGACGTAGTCGCTCGCTTGAAGAGAGAGGAGGCAGAGGATTTCGACCAAGTGAAATCGAGTCTGCTAAAAAAGTACAGGCTGTCGGCGGAGGCGTTCCGTCGGAAGTTTCGGGAAAATGAAAAAGGCAGAAGTGAGTCATATACAGAGTTTGCCTACAGGCTTATGTCAAACATGCAGGAGTGGCTCAAAGAAGAGAAAGCGTTTGGTGACCACGAGAAAATTCTGCAGTGTTTCGGGCTGGAACAGTTTTATAGTCGGTTACCTGAGAACGTGCGGTACTGGGTCTTGGATAGGCCAGACGTTAGTACAGTGGCTAAAGCCGCCGAGCTAGCCGAGGAGTTTATGACGCGTCGGGCTCGCGGAGCTAAGGACGGTCTAAAGGGTGAATTTGGCTCCAAGTCTGAGAAGCCGAAGTTCACACCCAAGAGAGCAAGGGGGGACACACGAAGTGCGGATGCGAGTGAAAGCAGTCCGACTGAACGTAAGGAGACGGCGGCAGCCGAAGCCGAACGCAGAAAGCGGTTCGAGAGGAGGCAAGCGCGCGTGTGTTATACGTGCCAGAAGCCGGGTCACTTTTCGGCGCAGTGTCCAGAAACAAAAAGAAAAGTCGTGTGTTTGTCATTATGTAGCACTGACGAGAACATGAAGCTTCTCGAGCCTTACATGCGAGACTTCCTCGTGAACGGGAAAGAGTGCCGAGTGCTTCGTGATTCCGCAGCTACAATAGATGTAGTTCACCCCTCTTACGTAGAACCCGATATGTTCACGGGCGAGTGCGCATGGATCAAGCAAGCCGTGGAAGCTCATAGCGTGTGTCTGCCCGTAGCAAAAGTGCTTATTGAAGGACCTTTCGGAGCACTTGAGACGGAGGCCGTAGTGTCATCTATGCTGCCCCCCCAGTACCCGTACCTATTTTCGAACAGGTCCGATCACCTCCTGCGCGAGAAGGGGCTTTTGTTTGGTGAGGCTAGCGTTCAGGCCTTAACCAGATCGAGAGTTCGGGAGCTCGCTGCAAAGACGGTAGTTGCGGGGCTGACGTTGTCAAACAATGAGAAAGGGTCGGAGGCGCAGCAAGCTGCTACTCAGAGCACGTCCGAACTGAATAAAATTGAGCCTGTAGCGTTGAAGGCACCAGGTACTGGAGAGGAAATGCCCGACACGGGAAAGTTAGAAGAGCTATCTGCAGATTTGCTCATCGCGCCTACGTCCGATGGACTTAATAGGTTGCTAAAAGTCAGCCGGTCGGCTTTGATAGCCGAGCAAAAAAAGGATGGCAGCCTAGAAATCATGCGCTGCAATGTCAAGGAAGGTATCGCCAAGAAAAATGCTCGTTTTGTGGAAAGAGGTGGGGTCTTGTACCGGAAGTATCTAGACCGCAGGGGAGTCGAGTTCGATCAGCTGATCGTGCCTCAGTGCTACCGTCAGGATCTGTTGCGCTTGTCGCATGGCGGTTCGTGGTCCGGACACCTAGGAGTTAAGAAGACTATGGACCGTCTCTTGCAAGAGTACTATTGGCCAGGGTGTTTTCGTGACGTAGAACACTTTGTGAGGACATGTGACACCTGTCAGCGGGTTGGCAAACCAGGGGACAAATCGAGGTCGCCGTTGAAGTTGGTACCTATCATTACGGAGCCTTTTAGACGGCTCGTTATTGATACAGTGGGACCTCTGCCGGTAACAGCCACGGGGTACAGACACATTTTGACTGTGATCTGCCCAGCGACAAAGTTCCCTGAAGCAGTGCCGCTTAAGGGCACAGGGTAAGGTAAAATTAGAAAAAAATCGTTTTTTTTCTTTTGGAATTTTAGAAGTTCAATTCTTTCTACACATGTTCCATGATCGCACTTTCCTCAGAAAGCCATATTTACGGCTGAAAAACGCTTTTTCCGAAACCAAGTAGTGAGCGGCCACGCCCCTTTTCAGGATTAACGTCAATTTTTTCAACCAAAAAGTCCACCACCTGATTTCAAAACTTGTCTAAAATCAACTACATATAAAAAAATGTCTGGCAACTATTGTACAGCTACTCTTTTTTAGCCAAGACAATCCTGAGACGCTTTCCAGGTTTTTTCCACGTTTCTGTAACCTTCATGCAGCTGCGTCCGAGTGCTATCCCTTTCGATCAGTATTGTAAATTGTGCCGGTGTTGGTTGCTGCTGATAAGTTGAGATGCCCAAGGCAAAGAAGGCCTTCGTCAGGCGTGAATTTCACTGCAACCGCTACGCTCATCGTGAAAAAGCAAAAGGATGTCCACGACCGAATGAGATCCCGAACGCCGTACGCGCCAGCTCCTCGACATCGAAGCTTTCATGATTTTCTCTGTGCTTCCAGGAAGAGGATGTGCTACAGAGCAGCAGCCAATATGCCTTAATGGACATGGACGGTATTTATGCCGCAATTACACAGATTTGTGTGTGCAGAGAGTGCGGTGGAAGTGTTGAGCTCATCGAAATTGTGACAAAACGGGTAGGTGTTGCAAGCGTTTACAGTTTGAACTGTGAAGTGTGTAGTGCCGCACAACGATTTGAGACGTCGAAGAAAACTACTTCTGGCCTCTATGAAGCCAACCTCAGGTTAGTGTATGCCTTGAGGTCCATTGGTAAGGGAATGGCTGCAGGAAATATACTCTGTGCTATGCTAAACCTTCCTAAGCCGCCGACAAAGTTTGCGAAATACAATCAAGAGCTTCTAGGTCACATCGAAGCTGCTGCTCAGGAGTCGATGAAAAGGGCAGCTGCCGAAGCTGTCCAGCTGAAAGAGGGGGATAAAGACATCGCAGTTGCTCTTGATGGAAGCTGGCAGAAGCGAGGCCATACTTCCAATAACGGCATAGTCTCTGCGACTAGTGTAGACTCTGGGAAAGTGCTGGATCTGGAGGTTTTGTCTAAACGTTGTCCAAAGTGCAGCATCAAGGGTACAAACAGTGACCCCCTTCATAGAGAGGTGTGCCAAAGCAACTACCAAGGCACCAGCGGTGGAATGGAAGTCGCAGGAGCACTGAAAATTTTCGGCAGGAGTAAGGAGCTTCACGGCGTTCGATACGTCAAATACCTTGGGGATGGTGACAGCAAGGCTTTTATGGCTGTGAAGGCACAAATGCCATATGGTGATTCCGTTGAAATATCCAAGGTTGAGTGCATAGGGCACGTGCAAGAAAGGATGGGCACAAGGTTACGAAGGCTAAAAAAAGGAAACAAAGCAGGAAAACTCTCTGATGGAAAGAGCCTCTCGGGCCGAGGCCGACTGACTGATGCAGTAATAGACAAGCTCCAGACGTACTATGGTTTGGCCATCAGAAGAAATGTAGGAAACCTGGATGAAATGCGAAAGGCCGTTTGGGCAACCTTCTTCCACTTATCGGCCACAGACGATGACCCATGCCATGGACTTTGCCCAAAGGGACCTGATACGTGGTGTGCCTTCAACAGAAGTCAGTCAGAGGGCAAGCCATTTTTCCACAAGGAGAGTTTGCCTGCATCTGTCTTGGATGCTATCAAACCCATTTATAGGGAGCTATCGAAGGCTGAGCTCCTAGAGAAGTGCCTGCATGGGCGAACTCAAAATGCAAATGAGTCGTTCAACCATGTTGTTTGGGAACGCGCGCCAAAGAATGTGTTTGTTAGGCTTCGGACCCTACGGATGGCAACACTGGATGCTGTTCTTTCATTTAATGATGGTAGCATCGCACGGGCCAACGTTTTGAAGGCGTGTGGATTGAACCCAGGGAGCAACACCATCAAGTGGCTGAGGGAAGCTGACCATAAGCGCATGTACTTTGCGGACCGAGCAACACGACAGCTTACAAAAGAGGCCCGACAGTCAAAACGACAAGCCGAAAAGCGAAAAAATGACGGCGACAGTGACTACGAAGCAGGGGGCTATTAAACCAATTACTATGGAGGCGTTTCTGCGAATAAAAAATGGTTTTTCACATCTTTTTTCTCTTTACGCTCTATTATCTCAAAACAGTGTTTTTTCTTACAAAGGTACCATTATTTCCAATGCCTTTCAACACAGACGGCTGATTTTTTTTTTGCAATCATCTACATAAGTGTTGCCAACTACTGAACTAGAATTAAGCAATTTCACTGAGCAGTTATTCTGTTCTGAATTTTGAAATGCGCAAAGAAAGGCCAGATTTGTGTACTACCAGAAAAAATTGTATTAAAAATCGAATTTTCAACACATTTCAAATATTCTAGTTCAGTAAAAAGAACACAAAATTTGGCAAACAATGATATATGTATTATTAGGCTACTGTTATTAGTTAGTGAGAAACATGTACCTCAACATGGCCTAAAATGCATGGGAAGTATAGGGCTTACCCTGTGCCCTTAAAGAACTCAGCTCAGTTGAGATAGTCAATGGACTACTGTCCATATTTGCGCGAGTTGGTTTTCCTGCGGAAATCCAGTCAGATTAGGGCACAGTGTTTACCAGCGCTTTGACGACAGCCTTTCTCGAAAGGTGTGGGGTAAAGCTGTTACACAGCTCAGTGTACCACCCACAGTCGAATTCCGTTGAGAAGCTCCACTCCGTCATGAAGCGCGTGTTGAGAGCATTGTGTCTTGAGCAACAAAGTGATTGGGAGCTGTGTCTGCCTGGGCTGATGTTTGCATTAAGGACCGCGCCGCATGCGGCTACGGGGTTTTCGCCAGCTGAGCTGGTGTACGGTCGCTCGCTGCGGTCTCCGCTTCGCATGCTTCGAGACTCGTGGGAAGGCAGGGGCGACGACCCAGTCGTGGTCGAGTACGTGCTTAGTCTCCTCGAACGCTTGAGAATTGCACAGGAGTTGTCAGGTGAAGCAATGGCAAAGGCCCAGCAGAGGGCCAAGGTTTATTATGATCGGACAGCCAGGGCCCGTCGTTTTGAGGTGGGCGATGAGGTAATGATATTGCGCACATCGCTAAAAAAACAAACTCGACGTGCAGTGGGAGAGCCCAGCACGGATTGTTCAAAAACTGTCGGACGTTAACTACGTGGTGAGTCTGCCAGGAAAACGGAAAGCACAGCAAGTTTACCACTGTAATCTGCTCAAACCCTATAGACAACGGGAAGCAGTGGTGTGTATGATGGTAAACGTTCCCGAAGAGCTTCCGGTCGAGCTTCCGGGACTAGGCTCAGTGACGAACAGGGAAGACACTGATTAGGTCATTAGTGACTTACTCAGTAAAGCACCGCTGTCGCCTGAGCAGAAAACCGAACTACACCAACTCTTACAAGAGTTTCAAGGTCAGTTCTCTGAGAGGCCTGGTAGGACTTCTGTCCTTACTCATGATATAGAACTTACCTCCCCAGAGCCAGTACGATCCAAGGCGTACCGGGTGTCACCCCGCCAGCGCGATATTATGGAGGCTGAGGTAAAGAAAATGCTACAGCTCGGTGTTATTGAGGCGGGTGAGAGTGATTATACCTCCCCTTTGATTTTAGTTGAGGTACCGGGCAAGGAACCTCGTCCTTGCGTCGACTACCGCAGGCTTAATTCCATCACTAAGGATCAAATTTATCCGATCCCTAACATCGAGGAGCGCCTTGAGAAAGTTAGTAGCGCTCAGTTTATTTCCACCCTAGATCTTGTCAGGGGTTATTGGCAGGTTCCACTTACAGAAGAGGCTAGTAGGTATGCGGCGTTCATTTCACCAATGGGAACATTCCGTCCTAAAGTTTTGAGTTTTGGTTTGAAGAACGCGCCATACTGCTTTTCAAGCCTCATGGACAAAGTGTTGCGGGGACAGGAAGAATTCGCTTTACCGTATTTAGACGACGTAGCGATATTCTCCGCATCCTGGTCTGAGCATATGGCACACTTGCGGGCAGTGCTAACCCGCCTGCGCGAAGCGGGCTTGACAGTCAAGGCTCCCAAGTGCCAATTAGCACAGGCCGAGGTTGTCTACCTCGGTCACGTGATTGGACAGGGTCGTCGCCGCCCCTCTGAAATAAAGGTGGCCGCTGCGCGAGACTTCCCGCAACCGCGCACGAAGACCGATATTCGGTCGTTCTTAGGTGTCGCCGGCTACTATCAGAGGTACATCCCCAGGTACTCCGATATCGCGGCTCCCCTGACGGATGCTCTAAGAAAAACAGAGCCCCAAACAGTCGTCTGGAGCGAGACAAAGGAAAGAGCTTTTAGTGCCCTAAAGAGCGCCCTAACAAGCCAGCCTGTGCTACGATCGCCAGACTACACAAAAGGGTTCGTTGTTCAGTGCGATGCTAGTGAGCGAGGCATGGGCGTTGTACTGTGCCAACGGGAAAATGGAGAAGTGGAACACCCCGTCCTTTATGCTAGTCGTAAGCTGACCTGTCGTGAGCAGGCGTACAGCGCCACCGAGAAAGAGTGTGCGTGTCTCGTGTGGGCCGTTCAGAAATTGTCATGCTACCTAGCCGGCTCGAGGTTTATCATTGAGACGGATCACTGCCCTCTCCAATGGCTGCAGACCATCTCTCCCAAAAATGGCCGCCTCCTGCGCTGGAGCCTCGCTTTGCAACAATATTCCTTTGAGGTGCGTTACAAAAAGGGGAGTCTCAACGGTAACGCCGATGGCTTAAGTCGAAGCCCCTAACGTAGGAATCCGCCTCAAAGTTGTTTGTTACTGATGTTTTCTTCGTGAGGCAGGATTTTTAACATATTGCTTTTGTTTAGTGTTTCAAAGTGATTATGTGCTTTCTAGTGCAATTTTCCAATTTGTGGACGCGTTCTGAGTGCTGCTTGACTACTGTAAGGAACTAGGCAGTAGTATAAAAGGGGAAAGAGCCTGGCATAGCTTAGTGAGGGTTGTCTCGTGCTTGCTGACTGAGCGGTTGCGTTTCGGCGTAGTTCTAACGCTTGCTGGGAACGAGGACAAAAATGGCAACTCTCCCGAAGTCACTTTGCAGTGACCTGTGTGAACCTGAACCTGAGAACGAGGCCTTCTCTGTGCGCTGCGCTCAAGCAACGTCGAGGGACGACCGGTTTCGATTACGAGCATCATCGAGCGACATCCCTCTGGATAGCGGATGCAGTCCCCTGGCCATCGGGATCTCCTTCTCCCGGCGGGGCGGTCTGTTACGTTTCGCCTACGACGCGCGGTATAGCCGGCGCGGATGCAACGGACGCCGGGGCTTCGTTCAAAGTGGCGGTCATTTTGGGCCCGTTCAGTGCTGCCGTAACGCCTCCCGCCAAGCGCGTCCAGGCAGGATTCAATGCCACGTGTCGTCGTGTGTGCGTGTGTGTGTGTGTGCATGTTGGTGCCCACGCTTGTCAAAGCGCGGCAGCCGGGGAGAGGAGCTCCCCAACTGGGAGGCGAGGAGGTCTGACCGGCGCCGGCCCGGCGGACGCGTCACTTCACGTCTCAACATGTCCGTGCGTCGCCGTCTCGTGCGACTCATCCCAAGCCGTTCCTTCTTGCCCTCGACTCCGAGGGTATAAAAGCCGCTGCCCCGGACGCCAAAAAGAGACTTCGATTTCTTCCTTCGAGTAACGTGGTCGCCCTGACCGGCTGCTCTTTTGCGATGCCAGAATAAACAAGTTGTTCTGTTGCCAGTCGACTCATCCTTTGCCGGGACCTTCGGATATTTCCAGCTTTGCCCCAGGCCGCCAGGCCAACGCTACCCTTGGGGCTTGCGACCCATTTGCAACAGGTGGGAGCCGCGCGTTACTTCTCTCCGGCTGTTACTCATACAGTATATGCAGTTACTCATACAGTATTCGGCGGCGGCGCCGCAATGAGGTGCAGTGCGCCGGCGACCAGCTTGACTATCCCGAGCCTTGATAGGCAGAAAAGCTAGCGGACGGGGAAGGGCAGGATAGAGGGGCAGGAAAGGTTATGATTGGCCATGTTCAGCCGATTTGACGGGCACTGTTAATAGAGAAGGCGTTGACTTGGTCGAAGCCAATGTGCCCCTTTTTGTTAGCAACCTCGACAATGTGAGACATCATCCTGATCAACCAAAACTGGCAAATTTTCGGGAAGATGAAATTATGTACTATTTTGTTCATCACGCAATATAGAAGCCCAGAAAGCGGTATATTATTACATTTGTAACTTGTTAGCGTTACCGTTAATTCTAAGAAGCTGCCGTTGCAATTCTCCCTGGCACTTTTCCATACGTCCCAACACAAGGCAATAAAATACAGACACCTTGTGTCACATACCCTGTGAAATGGGCAGTCCTCCGCTGGTAACAGTGTTCCCGCAGGCAGAGAACATTGTCGCCCAGGCTGTCCTTAACCGCAGCTTCCCCACGTCTCCATCCCCGTGGCATCGGATGGCGGGCCTCGGGTCGGGAGTGGACAGGGGCTCGGGCGTCATGTCACCAAACTGCCAGAGTGGACGCACCCAACACGGCGACGGCAGGCAGACGCTGTACAGTAAACAGGACATAACAGGAATCGATGTCGCGAAGTATGCAGGCGCCAAGAACAATATTTAATCATAAGATCACACTTTTAACAACAACAACCAGAGAGACGTATTTCGTATCAACATAATGAGAAATGTGCGGAGCAAACAATATGCATGCGACACTGTGAGACAGACAAAACCAACAGAAACCTATAAGTGACCAAAAACACGCTTCAGGTTTTCCACTAAGCGCGTAGTGCAAAGAAATTAATATTCTAAAGAAATGTTTAGCAACCCATCTTATTTCCTTGTTATTTCCTTTTCTGTTCTCCTTGTGCAGATGACGTTTTCATGAAACAACCAGCCAAGCGATGTTTCCCCGTTCATGCAACACTGTGGCTTGCACGCGGAGAAGAGGCAGACGCAGCTAACGTTTCTGCCGATGTAAAACACAAATCCTGCTTGGCTGGTCACGTGTAAGCTTCAGACCAGACTTCCTTGAACTCTGCAGTCACAGGCACCCTTGTCGGAAGGGAGAACAATGGGCCGGAGGAATTCATGAAGCGGGTGCCATCCCTGGTGGAAAATGTCCCCCGATACGCAACTTCTGCGAGCGATGATGCATCCACGTTACTAATTACGCTGAATCATACCAGCAACATGTTACAGGAATGAGAGTTACTATCGCTAATATCGAAACCACAATAAAAATGGCGAAGGCTCCACTGCATGGTCACATTCTGGTCACGATTGATATAAGCAATAATCTACGCGTTTGTTAACGCTCCATCGCCAAAGACAGACTAGTTCTGGGACCTCGAAGCGCAGACGAAAAGCACGCTTTCACCCACTATTGAATAACACAATACAAGGCCTTCATATGTATAACGCGGTGTTAGAAATGCAAGCGCATTTTAATTTTATTAATAAAGAGCCACTAATAATCAGAGACCTTCACGTGAAGCCTTCTATCTCTAGTCAATAAAGGAAGCGGCCCAAGATGCGCAACATCAACTGAAAAGCGGTCGTAGAGCACTTTCGGCCATCGCAGACTCTATTACATATTGTGCACAACGTGTATCATGCAGGGCCCACTCGAAAGGAGGCCACCTTACAATCTAATGGCCAGCACGAACTGAAGCCGGGTGCTTTATGGTATGGCAGCTTTTGTAGTCGTTGCATCCAACCTGCACCTGGCAAGCTGGCTTTATAGACCACAGGGTTCACTTTGATGGACTCGATAGTACATGTCCCAACGCAGTACATGTCCCAACAAGTACTGCTCAGTGAGACTCTTCAGTTTTCTCCGCGATGCCGATCTCGCGAATGAGTGGTGCCGATTAGGTTTGATGACGCGTGGGTCACAAATATTCAGGGCTGTTACCTTGATTTTGTGTGACCCACATGAACCTCTACGTCAGCTTGGGCTTGCGTGCTTCTGTAAAAATTTGATGCGAAATCGATGTTTCTATTGTGGTCCGGAAAATCCGCTCCTAGTTCCCGGCGACGTTCTGGTGGAGCCATTACCGGCACTCTGCTTGGCTTGCACCGCCTGCCCTTAAACTAACCTCACCCTTTTCGTGACAGAGTGAAAGAAGCATACCTCGCAGTCCTCCAAAGCCCCTCGAAGTCTGGGTGTTGGCGAACGCTTGGACAGGAGCCCACAGGGAACCAGCCGTGTTCCAAGATGTCGCCCGCTGCAAAGCATTCGTGGCGCCCGGTGAACGTGCAGCCCAGATCTTCTTTTACCTCGCTTCCCGACTGCTGTGCGCCGCTACATTGTCTTCCTCAAGCAGGTCTTCACTTCGTCTACAAATTGGTGAACACTTGCCAGAGCACTGCAAGAACTGCAAAGCTTGCTTCCCCTTTCTAAACCGTACTCAGATTTTATGACGTGGTAAAGATCAAATGGCGAGGGAAATCTTGGAAGCCCATGAAACCGCGAAATGCAATAGTGGCACATGCATTTGCACACCTTCTCTCTATCTCTTGGTCAAAGAACGAAAGTTTTTAAAACGCACTCAAGTTTGCACAACAGTCTTCATGACCGTTCATTCTTCTTTTTCTTTTCTTTTCTTTCCTTTCTCTTTTTTCTTTTTCTGCCTGATTTTTAGGTTGTCTTTGTTTCTGGTTTTTGTATTCTTTTGCATTCTTTCAATATTTGCGCATGCGTGCTGTTGATTAGGGATGAGACGTTTTTTCGTTGTTAGTTTTCATTCAATTGTCTACGTAGCACCAGTCCTGTCCTCGCCTTTCTTTGCCCTGCCAAAACGGTATACGTTTTCGTTGAGCATAATGGCGGACCGACTGTCCCCTCAGTATACTCTGATAAAAAAAAACTGAGCCCCGTGGTCCTCACTGCGAACACCACCATAAATGTCAGCCTGCGTTTTCACCTTTTGAATTGATGCACAGTTATTAGCCCCCAGCTGCCGAGGGAAGAGTTTCAGAGTCCAGAGGCTAACCTGCTGAAGAAGGGCTTCTAACGCTTTCTGACCGTCGCAGTGACTGCGCGAGCCAAACAAGGGAGGAAGCGTCGCTGTGATGAGAAGCCCACGCTGCTTTCCAGATGGCAGTTAGCTTCAGCACCAAGAAGCCATAACTGATGGTACAACAGAGTTGGTCCCAACATTCAAATGTCTATGCCGAATCATTAAGCAGAAGACGTCTGTAATGTATGTTCGCTGCGTGTCCATTCATCGTAGCAGCACTTCTTCGAAAGACGATAGAGTTGTCCACTCCAGTCAGCTCGAGATATTCTGTCTGCCATATATGAACCCCCTTTACTTTCCTAGCGGCAACCGTAGCGGCTAACGGCTAATCACCAATCCAGCTACACTTGCTGATTCGTGAGATGCGATTGATCGCCATCAACCCACCGCATCGGAGGATAATCGGAACGACAACCAGCCTCCTGAGCAAGAGTGTGACGTTATGACGCTCGAAATTTTCCATCGCGCACGGAGGCCTCTAGAAGCAGTGCGGAGTGAAGCCGTCATGTGGTGCCGTCGTGTGTCAGCTCCTGACACACGGTGGAGCTTGTAACGTCTACTAGCAAACAGAGGAGCCTCAGTACTACTAGTGCGGGGCTTTCTTCTGAGTCTGCGCGTTCCCTGAATGCTGATGTGCCATCTGCATCGACTTGTGCTCGACCACAAGGGAACGATATCTCGTCTAACTCCTAAGGCGGAGCTTAAGCGTTTCCCAGGTTTTTTTGATGCCACGTTTTCGTTTAATGAAAAGCCTTCATACACTTTCTGCCTTCCTGCACCAAATGTCCTCCCAGAAATTGTGTTTGCATGCAAAGAAACGCCGAGTAATGCCGTGATATTGTATAATATGACTACGAACACAATCCAGGTTTTCCGCCACTTAAGGAGCCACTCCAGATGTCCGGAGTGGACACTGAAGCATACGTGCCGTAGTGACACCCATTCTGCACTTAGCTTTATAGGAAGCTTCAGATTGGAGGCTCGGCTCTTAGGAAGGTGCCGGTCAGCGTTCTAAGTTGTCCTCCTAAATTATAGTCGACACAGTGCAGTGCATAGCGGGCGCTTACCGCACTGCGTATGCAGGAAGTGTAACACTATCGTTGTCCCTGCTTTATTAATGTGGTTCACTTAAGAGTAGCCTCAAATATAGCGATATACTTGCAAAAGAAGTTGCGAGAGGAAAGGACGCTTGCGTCATCGCCGCTGTGTGCTACGAACTCAGCGCTGGTCAGATGTTTAGGGGAATCCCACAAGGTGGAGTAGATTTGTAATAAGGGAGTAATTACTCATTGGCATCCATCCAAGCGCAGATATACTGGTGGATGCCAATGGGTAACTACTCCCTTATTACAAATCTACTCTACCTTGGGGGATTCCCCTAAATATTTGACGAACACCGCTCCCACTTCGAGTTATTGATCAATTCGCTCTCGCCCTAACATAAGCTTGCCGTCCCGGTTTGCTCAGTTGGTAGAGCGACTGCTCCGGTGAAGCGATGGTCCTGGGTTCAAACCCTGGACCAGGACGAACTTTTACTTAACTACGAAGTTTCTGAGAAAGCTGTATAGCTTTCCATTGTAGCCACTTGGCTACGCATTGGGTGGATGCCAATGAGTAATTACTCCCTTATTATGAACTCAGAGCTCCGGCAATGACGGCCACAGTAGGTTCGCTTAACGTTGTGGGATACACTGGTATCCCCTCCTCGTCCCCCGCGCCAGCGGCGGCCGTGACTTACACGGGCGCGCTGGCCACCAGGAATGTGGAGAGAAGGCACCCCCGCGACTCTGCTCATTTCCGCCCCAGCACTGACGTGACGTCACGGCAGCGCGCCGCCTTCTGCGGAGAGGGTAGCACGCCTAAGCTTGACGGTAACGATTTGCTGCCAGGGAGGGAATGACCCAGGGGATAAAAATTGGTGATCGCGCGGCGGGAAGTCTCTCTCGCCGCCGGACCTGACCTAACTGCCCCACGGACCCCTTCCGCTGCCCGCCGGCCCCCGAACACCAACGCCGGTCGACGTCAACGACTTGGTGAGCTACTGAACATCTATTTTACGGATAGAACATTCTTCCGCAGTGTGCTTTACCTCGCGTTAGGATAATAAACTATTTCCTAGCGTGCCCTGCCGTTGCCTATTTCGTCCGGACCTGCCGTGGCTGCGACTCTGCGCCACGGGTTGGGGAAACGTGTTGCGTGCTTAAATAACGCCTGCGTGTAGCTTGCACGGAAGCTCGCCTTCCCGGCCGGCTGGACGCAGAGTGACCCCTTATCTTGGCGCCCAACGTGGGGCGAACTAGGCAATCGAGCAGTGACCTTTGTTGGAGCGAACGACTACCGTCGCCCTAACAAAGGATGGCAGCCGACAGGAGTGACTTGCAGTCTTTGTTTATGCTGTCAGAGCCAGCGGCACATAACCAGGGCTCCCTACTTGACGCGCCGTTGGAAGGGTTTGAATTTGTGAATCTTGGGCGTTCCACGCGGAATAGCCGAGTAACATCCCCTGACGCGTTGGTAGGACTTAGGCCTGGCATGGGGGGCTCCACATCGGGCGCCTCGCCGCTCCGCGGCGCGAACAATGAGGCACCTAGGCCTCATCATTCGACGCCATCAGCGGCTGCGCCCAACTCCGGGGGTGTTAGTCCGCAATCATCCGAGGTGCTCTTGCAGAACGCAATGCAGGTTATGCAGAGTCTAGCGGGTATTTTGCAAAACAATTTGCAAGCCCCGGCCCAGTCACCACGTGTTAGGATAGACTTGCCTACCTACACGGGGTACCACGACATTGCGGGAGCAAATGAGTACCTCGACCGTCTGCTGCATTATCAGCAAGTGACAGGAATCGCAGACGCCGAAATGCTCGCGCGTGTTGTGCCTGTTTCTTTGACGGAGCAAGCGGCCCGCTGGTACCGACTAGCCGGCAACCGAGCGAGGACAATGGAGGAGTTTTGCGCAAGCTTCCGCGACGAATTCCTTCCCGCAAACTATGAGTGGCGTTTGAGGAGAGAGCTGGAGCTCCGAACCCAGCACCCCGACGAGTCTCTGTTAGAGTACGTCCGAGCGATGGACGAACTTTATCGCCTCGCTGACCCTCGCGCCACGAACACGGAGAAAGTTGAGCGTGTCACGAGACAAGCGCACCCGACTTTCACGGCTTACCTGAGAGGAGTCAGGTTCAGAGATTTGGATGAGCTGGCAGCTGAGGCGAAGCGCATTCAGGGAGACATCCTCTCTGCGCGAGCGTATCGGCCGCCCCCACCCGCATCGCTGTTACTTGAGCCGCGCTGCGCGTGGAATGGCAGCTCAGCGCGCAGTCCATCTAGAACTGAAGCGGCAGCACAGTTTGCTGACGAGCGTGTCCCAAGGGGTTGGGAGTTGACCGACCGCGCTTTTGACCCATTCAGCTACGCGTTGCGAACAGCACACGCTGCCGCAGAGCGGAATGAACCGAGGCGAGATCGCGAGGCCGACACGCGGCCCCCACCATCCGCGCCGCGAGTTCGAGATGACCGACCGGAACGGGGCGACCAGCGCCTAGCCCGTCGGGGCCCGGGCAACCGTTGCTACCGGTGCGACCAGCCGGGACACTTCGCCCGCGAGTGTGGCCGCCCTCCCGCCCGTGACCAAACACGGTCGGAAAACGGCCAAAGCCGCCGGTGATCGACCTTCGATTCCGCGCGGCGTGCACAGAAAACCCCGGTTTGCTAGCGCCTTTGGCATGTCGCGTAGGAAATTCTGTTGACCTGTCAGCGCCGTTCATTGAGCTAACAATAGCTCGAAAGAAATTCACCGCGTTACTAGATACAGGAGCAAGCGCTTCTTTGTTCGGTGACGAGGTGTTAAACCATCTCCGCGAGAACAAAATCGGGCTGAGAGAGTGCGATACCACTTTTCGCCTCGCGAGCGGCACAGCGCAATCAAGCGGTGCAGCTAGGATAGTGGTTCGCTGGGAAAGACGCGTGCGGCGACAACGCCTCGTTCATCTTCCCTGTTTATCCGTTCCTGTAATTCTTGGACGAGACTTCCTAGCCAAGACAGGTATTGTGATAGACATCAGCAGCGGAGGCTACAGGGAGCGCACGTCAGGCGCCTTGAAGCCTTTCGCGAAAGCGCCCGCGGCGTCGCACACCATTCAGACTCCGAACGCGGCGCGAGCGGGGGGAGACCGTGACAAATCCACCGCGCCAGCCCGAGATCCAGGAGGCGAGCGGACCATCGCCGCTGAGGGAGAGGGCAGAGAGAAGGTTGCCGCGGTAGAAAGCTGCTCTGCCGCGCAGGGAAGGTCAGCGCACCCCTTGTTGTCGGAAGTGAACAGCGTGACGGAGAGGGAGAAGGCACGTTTGTCATCGCTCCTCTACGAGTACAACGCGACATTCACTGACCGCCCGGGCCTCACTACCCTAGTCAGGCACTTTATAGACACGGGTGACGCACTGCCTTGGAAGTGCAATCCTAGACCAATTAGCTTGGCCAAGAGAAAAGCACTGGACAGCGCCTTAGACGAACTTATCGACACTGGCGTTGTTGAGAGGTCTAACAGCCCTTGGGGCTTCCCGGTAGTCTTGGTTCCAAAGAAAGACGATACATATCGACTTTGCGTGGACTACCGCAAGCTGAATGAGGTTACGAGGAAAGACGCCTACCCTCTACCCACCATTTCTTCCCTAGTGTCCAACCTAGGTGGGGCGAAGTACTTCACAACGCTCGATGCTAGCCGCGGATACTTTCAGGTTGAAATGAATGAGCGGGACAAGGAGAAAACTGCTTTCACTTGTCACAGAGGCCTTTTCCAGTTCAAGAGAATGTCTTTTGGTTTGGTAGGAGCACCCGCTACTTATCAGCGCCTAATGGACCGTGTTCTGGGAGATGCGAAGTGGCAACATGCGCTCGCGTACCTAGACGACATCGTGGTGTACTCGAAAACGTTCGAGGAACACCTGCGCCACTTGAGGGACGTCCTAGAGAGGCTGAGGTCCGCGGGAATCACTTTGAACCCGAAGAAGGCACAGATCGCCGCCACCCGAATAACACTGTTGGGGTTCACGATCGACAGAGGCCGCATTCTGCCGTGCGACGATAAGCTTGAGGCTTTGCTTAAGTTTCCGTCGCCCACAGATATAGCCGGACTCAGGCGCTTCCTGGGAATGGCGAACTTTTATCGCCAGTTCATCCCAGAGTGCGCAGCGCTGCAGGCGCCTTTGACAAAGCTTTTGAAGAAAGGCGAGCGCTGGAGTTGGGGTCACGAGCAAGAGGATGCACTGCGCAACCTCACCAAAGTGCTCGCTGACACGGCTGAGTTGCAGCTACCCGACCTAAACAGGGAGTTTGTGATTCAAACCGACGCAAGCGACCTGGGCTTAGGAGCAGTGTTGCTTCAGGAGCATGAAGGCTTTCTCCGTCCGGTAGCTTTCGCGAGCCGTTCGTTGACGCCGGCAGAGAGAAACTACTCGGTGACAGAGAAGGAATGTCTCGCGATAGTTTTTGCTCTGCGTAAGTTCGACTACTACGTCGATGGGGTGACATTTGTGATCGAGACGGATCACATGGCGCTCACCTGGCTGAGACGACTCAGCGAGCCGAGCGGCCGCCTAGCGCGTTGGTCCCTGTTGCTGCAGCGGTACGACTTCACCGTGCGCTACCGC
Source organism: Amblyomma americanum (assembly GCF_052857255.1). Taxonomy (NCBI): domain Eukaryota; kingdom Metazoa; phylum Arthropoda; class Arachnida; order Ixodida; family Ixodidae; genus Amblyomma; species Amblyomma americanum. The sequence continues at coordinate 100,261,458 of NC_135497.1, read as the reverse complement.
AAAGGGAAAAACAACGCTGTGGCTGACGCACTCTCGCGAGCGCCTGTCCAGTGCGAGGAAGGTCACGCGACCGACCGCCCGACAGCCGGGGAGAGCGAGGGACTGACCCGAGCCGTAGCCCATGTAAGGAACACGGACCAACCGTTGATCCAGGGCGAGAGCGTGAACCACGTGGACTACGCGAGTTCCGTGGGGATCGTGTTCAGCAGAAAGGAGCTGCTCGAAGCTCAGCAGAAGGATCCGTTTTGTCGAAAGGCGTTCGACGGGCTCCGGGAGCCGGGCGGCAGGGCCGCCGCGCACAAGGAGACAGCTGGTTTTGCTGTCGGTGCGGAGCGCTCGGAAACAGCTGGTAGTGCTGTGAGCGCGATGGATTCGTATCTGCTGGATTCCGACGGCGTCCTGCTGAGGTATATCCCCTCCGAGAACGACACAAACGAGGCGTTCAAGGTGGTGATACCGCGAGTATTGAGAGCAGCACTGTTACGCTACTTTCACGACTCGTGCATCGCTGGGCATGCAAGCGGCCCCAAGACTTACACTAAGTTGTGTCGCTTTGCTACCTGGCTTGGCATGAAAAGGGACGTAATACGCTACGCCCGCTCGTGCCACGTGTGCCAAAGTGTGAAGCCCCGAGGCGGACGACCACCCGGCCTCATGCACCCGATTAACAGCCAGACTCCCTGGCAAATCGCGGCGTGCGACATCATGGGACCGTATCCTATGACACCGAGTAGGAACAAGTTCTTGCTGGTGGCCACGGATCACTTCAGCAAGTGGGTTGAACTTTTCCCCCTTAGAAAGCTGACGGCACGAGTGATCATGGAGAAGCTGATGGACGTATTCACCAGGTTCGGTTTCCCAGAGCAGCTGATAACGGACAACGCGTCCTACTTCACTGCGAAGGTGTTCGTTGATTCGTGCGCTGCACTCGGCATTAAGCACAAGAAAACGACCACCTATCATGCTCAGTCGAACCCCACGGAACGAGTCAATCGCAACGTTAAGCACTTGCTTGTCGCGTACTCTGAGAGGCACAAAGATTGGGACTCCTATCTGCCGGAGATCGCGTTTGCTTTGCGTTCGACCGTTAACCGCTCGACTGGGTATGCGCCGTGTTCTCTCAATCTGGGTAGAGAGCTGCTAAATCCGATGGACCGGATTCTATCGGACAGCAGGATGACGCCCGTCGCTTCGTCAGCACGAGCTGAGTACGCGACGCAGCTGCGCGCTAAGATGACGGAGGCCTTACGCAAGGCTCGCCGCAACCTGAGCACCGCTAGGGCGCAGCAGAAAGCACAGTACGACCGCTCGCACCGGGATGTTCACTACGAAGTGGGCGATCTGGTGCTTCGACGCCAGCACGTTCTCAGCGACGCTAGCAAACAGTTTGCGGCCTCGTTGGCGCCGAAATGGATCGGGCCGTTCCGCGTGCGAGAGAAACTTTCCTCGCTCGTTTACAGGCTCGAGGACTTGCGGTCGAGACCGACAGGCGGACCGGTGCACGTATGCGACCTGAAACGTTACGTGCAGCGAGATGAGTGGGTAGAGGACACAGCCCGACCCGCGCCGCAGTCGGATAACGAGATCTGCGATCAGCCGGCGAACCCCGCGTCCCGCTATAACTTGCGCCCTAGGCAGAAACAGAATCTGCCTGCGCAGCCTAGAGCGAGGGCGCGAGCCGGCAGGCAGTCTCGTTAGATGCATGAACGTACGGGCCGCTCATGCCGATCAGTGTCACGCAAGACTGACTTGCATTAACCCTCATGACTCTCGTGAGGGTCGAACAGCCACGCAGCACGCGCTGCGGGAGCTGGCTACATCTGTGTTGACCTTTTCCAGCGCAGATGGAAAAGAAGCAGGGCACATCGGAACGACACCGTTCCACTACCAGCCACCATCCAGCTTCGGCAATGCGCCGCGCCCAAGGCTCGACGCTACGCCCCGCCCGCGACCTGCAGTTGCCACCCTGGCCACCCCGGCTACCTGCCACAACGCATCGGAGCTGCCCACCCGTCGACTGTGCGCCACCGCCTGCGGGGCCCCATTACCACCGCAACCCTGGGTCCTCGCCTGCTGACCAGGTATGCCAGGGCAGCCCAACCGCGGCCTCAACCATAAAGCGCCGCAGCCCTGGCCCCTGAAGCCACCTGACCCAGTACCTCAGGGGCGCAGCCATGGACCTGGCCTCCAAGCCATCCCGGCCGGCGCCAAGGAGGCGGTCGACCGAATTCGCCGGAACGGCGCAGCCGCGCGCACTCGGAAGACCGTGAGAGGGAGCAAGATTCCAAGCGTCATCGTGCGGGAGGCCAAGCCCTCGGAGCGAAGCAGCTGATCGGCGGGGGCGTGGCGCGGCCGTCAACCGATGCACCGGCGGGAGCTGAAGAACTTCGATCCCAGGATGGCGGAGATCAAGTAATGTTGCCCCTGTTTCTGTGTTCGGGAGGCTTCTTAAGGAGGGGAGGATGTGGGATACACTGGTATCCCCTCCTCGTCCCCCGCGCCAGCGGCGGCCGTGACTTACACGGGCGCGCTGGCCACCAGGAATGTGGAGAGAAGGCACCCCCGCGACTCTGCTCATTTCCGCCCCAGCACTGACGTGACGTCACGGCAGCGCGCCGCCTTCTGCGGAGAGGGTAGCACGCCTAAGCTTGACGGTAACGATTTGCTGCCAGGGAGGGAATGACCCAGGGGATAAAAAGGGGTAAAAGGGGTGATCGCGCGGCGGGAAGTCTCACTCGCCGCCGGACCTGACCTAACTGCCCCACGGACCCCTTCCGCTGCCAACACCCTCTAAATACTTTCTTCAGGCCTCTCCAGGCCCTCCTTTCCACACGCGCTACGTCACGCCAAGTGTCCGGTCAGGCTGCTCACCAAGCGCGGCTCCGCTCCGCTCGGTTGTCTCCCTCGATGTGCTCGCGCTTGCCCGGGCAAGCACAGACACGAACGCAGTCTTGCAGTGAGCGTCTAGCTGCTGCTTGAGTCTTTCAGCCTGGCGTTGGGTGCATTTCCGTTCGCTCCTCGCACGGCTGTGTCTGTTTCGTGTGGCCGTTTCTTGTGTGGCGTGCGTACCTGTGCTAGCGCACGAATGGGAAACTGATTGCCTGCCGTGTAGCGAGTGCAACTTCGTGAAACATGGGCCGGTGCTGTGTTCCCGGGTGCCGCGGGAACTACCAGAATGGTCCCAAAGTACGTGTTTATTGCTTCCCAAGAGACGAAGTACGAAGAAAAGCCTGGTTGCGAGCCATTCCACGGAAGGATTTCACACCTACAGAGCATTCGAGGGTAAGACTCTGAAATATTGCTTAATAGGCGCTGGTAATTATCTTAGTTGTGAGCTGTCGCTCCCGGAAAGGCATGCTGTCTTTGTAGGCAATGATATCACTTCTTACACTTATGTATGAATTGTCCAGGAAGCATTTAGTTCTGTGGATGTGCATAAGGCTTGTGTAAAAGCTGTGTAAATATGTAAAAGCTGTTCACTATTCAGACTCTTTTTACTTAGTGTTTTAGGCAATGGAGAGTCATGGCGAATGGCCTTGCTTCATTTTCTCGTGCAGGTGTGTGAACTGCACTTCCACGCAGGCGACTTCATTACGACGTTGTCACACCAAGATGAACTGACAGGGAAAATAATAGAGGTGAAGCGTGACAGGCTACAGTTGAAGATTGATGCTGCGCCTTCTGTTTTTCCAAACTGCCCAAAATACTTGTCCTCAACGCCTGGACGGAGTGAATCGCCAGAGACGAAAAAAGCAAGAAGGGAAAACGCTGCTTTGCAGGAGGCTATGAGGAAGTCACTTCAGTCTAATGAGCTTGAACAGAAAAGAAACAAAGTTTCATCTTACGAGGAGTTCAAATCTAAGTTGCCTGGAATCTGCAACACGAAATTCTGGACCGTTTCTGTCGATGAGCAGTGCGTTAGGTTCCTTCTCATCGAGAATGATCCTTCACCTAATGTGAAATGCGCCTTGGTAGTTCTCCCTGATCTGTCACTTTCTGTTTTCTTGAATGGAGTGAAGCTTCTGTCGCTTCCTTCAGGCAGGATTCTGCCAGCTCAAGTATGCGACACCTCCAGCCTGTCCTTGCTGCTAGAAGAACTCGAGATAGGCTTGCATAATATACCTGAGGTGACGAAAGAGTCGAAACATACTAAAGTATTGCAGTTTGTCGGTTCACTGCTTGCAGACCTCATTGAGGACAGTGATACGACGAAAGAACAGTCTTCTTTGCTGAAATTTCTGGTTGAGCAGATAGAGCTTCTCCTCGCGAAACAGCATGTGTATAGCGCAGAGCTGCTGGTATTCGCCAGTATTTTGAATTCAATTTCTCCTCACGCATATCACTTCACAAGAGCTGCATCAAGAATCATTCTGCCCCATCCTTCCACACTGCGCCGTGTTTGCTCAAATTACAAAGCTGACCCTCTTGTGGAGCAAAATCAACCGCACTGTCTCTCCTACATCCGAGAACGAGTCAAATCAATGAAAGACCACGAGAAGACAGTGACCCTGATGATCGATGAGATCCACATAAAACCATACTTCGACTACAAAGGGGGCACAATAGTAGGATCGTCGGTTCATTCAACGGAACCAGCAACAACAGCCCATGTGTTCATGGTACAATCACTCCTTTCTGCAAACAAGGACGTCATTCACATATTACCTGTGAGCAAACTGAGCGCAGAAATTTTGCACGAGCATGCTAAGAACATAATCATTAATGTTGAGAAAATGGGGCTCAAAATTATCGCTGTGATAACGGACAACAATGCTCTGAACCGCAAGATGATGTCGTTATTTGCTACAAGTCCTCAGGTGAGCATTGTCTATCCCCATCCAGCCGATAACGCTCGCCCTCTTTTCTACGTGGTCGATCCTGTGCATCTCTTGAAGTGCATTAGGAACAATTGGATTAACCAGAAAAACCCTGGAACATGCCTCTATTTCCCTGAAATGGACTTGAGTGGAGCAATGCCCGAAGGGCCTCCTCGTATGAAAGCTGCTTCTTTCGCAGCTGTGCGGCAGCTTTATTCTTCAGAGAAGACGTCGCTTGTGAAGGCTGCTTACAGACTGAACGCAAAAGCCGTGAATCCAACCTCAATGGAGCGGCAAAATGTAAAGCTCGCTCTCGACGTCATTAATCAGTTTGTTTCAAATGCCCTCAGGACACATGGTTCCGCGTTCAAGATTCCTCAAGCTGAGTCGACTGCTCTTTTCATTGACGTTATCCTCACATGGTGGCAAATAGTCAATGTTAAGACCCCTTGCAAAGGCCAGAGGCTAAGGGACAGCATGCAAGACCCTGTAAGGTCTGTTGATGACACACAGTTAGCTTTCCTGAGCGGCGTTGTGGACTGGTTGGACGCTTGGGCAAGAATAAACATCACCAGTGGCTCGCTGACGAAAGAGACTCACAGTGCTTTGCGACTGACATGCTATTCTCTGGTAGAACTCTCGCGCTACTGCTTAGAAGAACTTCACTTCAAGTACGTACTGCTGGGCAAATTTCAGACGGATGCGCTAGAAGACCGGTTCGGCCGTTACCGCCAGCTGGCAGGATCACAGTACCACATTTCCGTGCGTCAGCTCTACGAATGTGAGAAGAAGCTTCGTCTTCAAAAACTTTTGACATTTCCACGCGAGGAAACAGAGTTTGAAGACGTAAGTGAGGATCTTGTCCCATGCAACTTTTCTGTGGCTGTCAGCGACGACGATATTACACACGCCCACTCTGACATGGATGCTATTGTCTACATTGCAGGATACGCTGCTCATGCTGCTTTAAAGAAGCTTTCATGTTCTGCTTGCTTCAGCACATTGGTGATTGAAAATCGAGAGATCGAAGCGGAAAATACTGCCATGATAGCTAACCTGTCGAGAGGAGGGCTGAAGTTTCCCCAGCCATGCACAGTTCACATGGTACTGATGACTAAACTAGTTGCAGAGAAGTTGTCTTTTGGAGCAACCGCGGAAGATTTTCTCTCCTGTAGAAATCAACGTGGTGTCGTGATTTCACAGACGATTTCCCTCCTGGACGAACACGACATTGAGACATGTGAAAATGGCCACACTGCACAAACTCTCCTGCGCTTGGTAGTACGCGTTGCAACCAACGTTGTTCTAAACAACTTTTGCAAACTAAGAAATGATGCCATACAAGACAATGCGCAGCAGAAGGCCGCAGCCCGGAAAGCAGCAACGCTTAAGAAGAAGTAAGTTTTATTCCCAAGCAATAAAAATGCTTTGCGCACACTTCATTGCTGGTGTCTCGTCGTTTTTTATTGTAAGGGTCAGATTAGCTGTACAAATACTCAACAGCGCAACATTATTGTGAGTGTCATTATTGCTGTGTGTGAAAGCTTTAAGCAAAACACAATACAGAATAAAACTAACACAATGCGCAGTAGACGGTGTTTTTTTTTTCAATGTTCACGAACTTCTACTTTAACAACTAGATATACGCATGTGCGGTCTGTGCGGATGGATTTTACCGCACGGCAGACATCATGTACGTGATAGAACCTAATAATTAGATGATTAATTGAAATTAACTAATCAGTTTTTTATTATAATGACCAATAATGCGAAATTGGCGGCCGTATGCTAAATTGTTTATTATAAAAAACTGTATTAGCAGCTCGAACTTTCTTGACAATAAGGTGTTCTGCAATAAAAAAAATATATAAAGCAGATAAAATGATAGCCTAAGGCGCGCACAAACTAGCGAATTTCTTTTCTGCAGCAACGACAAAAATGAAAATGAAGGAATCACTTATAAGGCAGCTACGTACGGCAGTACCCGAATAGTGCAGACGGGCGCGGCGCGCTGAAATCGCGGAGCGCGGGGCCTGCACGGTCCCTTGGCGTGACGTCACGCGGCCGGTGGAGAGGCCTTAGCATTGAGAGGGTGTTGCCGCTGCCCGCCGGCCCCCGAACACCAACGCCGGTCGACGTCAACGACTTGGTGAGCTACTGAACATCTATTTTACGGATAGAACATTCTTCCGCAGTGTGCTTTACCTCGCGTTAGGATAATAAACTATTTCCTAGCGTGCCCTGCCGTTGCCTATTTCGTCCGGACCTGCCGTGGCTGCGACTCTGCGCCACGGGTTGGGGAAACGTGTTGCGTGCTTAAATAACGCCTGCGTGTAGCTTGCACGGAAGCTCGCCTTCCCGGCCGGCTGGACGCAGAGTGACCCCTTAACGTATACCATGACCTCCCACAGAGGCTCCTGAACTCTATCAGTGCCGGAAACCACTCGGCAGGCGTCCCCCAGCGGGTAGAAGGCCGTGTCCACGGTGTCCTCTCTGGAAAGGCGTTTCAAATGGTTGGTTGGTTGACCACAAATAAAAATTACCTGTCATTTTTCAAATGCCCCATGGATGTGTTGTTGTTGTCCTCAGTTGGAGTGGCACATACCCTAAATGGAGGATTGGGCAGGGTGCCTTGTGAAGTCAAACAGTTGTGGAACATTGGCTCATTTAAGGCAGTCGAGGTTGCTTTCTGCGAACAAATTGTGAATTGTAACTAACGGGACGGGACGGATGGGACGGTTACCTTTCTGCGGCCGCTGAGTACAAATTAGCTCTGAAAAATGCTAAGGACTCCTTCATTACAGTACTTTGCCTGCTCTGCTGATAAATAACCCTAGACAGTTTTGGAACACTGTGAACCAGATAGTTCAATACAACTTACATCTTCTGACGGCGTTGCATATTCACCTAATGAATGCGCTAGTGTTCTTAATAGTGTTTTTGTTACTGCTTTTTCTGGCAAGGTTTGCCTTACCAATCAAAAATTTCCTGTCTTGGATGCTTTTCTCATGAATCCAATTCTTTTTGACACAACTGGCATCCTGAGAATAATTGAAAACCTTAAGATTTCTTCCTCCTGTGGCGTCGATAACATTAATTCGAAATTTCTGGTTAATACAAAGATGTACAGTTCAATGATTCTTACCAAACTGTTTGACCAGTTTCTGGAAACAGGCTGTA